>NC_135990.1:7280103-7537721 GCF_053455715.1 Rhinoraja longicauda
GTACCATGAAAGACAATGGTAATTAATGAATGAAAGTGTCGGTGACAAGGCTGCAGGTAACTCAGCTTGTTAACACAAGTGTCTGATACCTGTGGGCATTATCTGTGGGTGATGGATGGTTCTGGCTGAAACCACTTGTCTGTTCCCCAGACGCCATGTTTTGCACGCTGTTTATCTCTCACTAACATATCCTGAGCTTTCACACATCAACATGATTATCTTGACAATGTCCAAACTCCAGTTGTTTTGCCCAAACCATACCTTCAATCATGAACCTTTCTCCGTAGCGACCTCTTAAGTTCATAAGTGATAGGAGCAGAATTAGGCCATTCGGCCCATCGAGTCTACTCCGCCATTCAATCATGGCTGATCTTTCTCTCCCTTTCAACCCCATTGTCCTGCCTTCTCCCCATAACCCCTGACTCCCGGAGTAGTTGAGACGCCCCCTTTAAAGCAGGTATGTTTTAAACCTAGCTCTTTGACCAAGAATTTGGGCACCGATTGAATTGTAACAAAGACGTACGGTACACTTGCCTTCATTGGTTGTGACATTGGGAATAATATCAGGAAGTCGTGATGCAGCGAAAAAGGACTTTGAGTTTGAGTTTACAATAGACAATAGGTGCAGGAGTAGGCCATTCGGCCCTTCAAGCCAGCACCGCCATTCAATGTGATCATGGCTGATCATTCTTAATCAGTACCCCCGTTCCTGCCTTCTCCCCATACCCCCTGACTCCGCTATCCTTAAGAGCTCTATCTAGCTCTCTCTTGAATGTATTCAGAGAATTGACCTCCACTGCCCTCTGAGGCAGAGAATTCCACAGATTCACAACTCTCTGACTAAAAAAGTTTTTCCTCATCTCTGTTCTAAATGGCCTACCCCTTATTCTTAAACTGTGGCCCCTGGTTCTGGATTCCCCCAACATTGGGAACATGTTTCCTGCCTCTAACATGTCCAACCCCTTAATAATCTTATACGTTTCGATAAGATCCCCTCTCATCCTTCTAAATTCCAGTGTATACAAGCCTAGTCGCTCCAGTCTTTCAACATATGACAGTCCCGCCATTCCGGGAATTAACCTAGTAAACCTATGCTGCACGCCCTCAATAGCAAGAATAGCAAGAGTTTAGTTTATTGTCACGTGTACCCAGGTGCAGTAAAAAGCTTTCATTGCGTGCTAACCAGTCAGTGGAAAGACTATACATGATTACAATCGAGCCACATTTGGAATATTGTGTGAATTTCTGATTGCCCCATTACGGGAAGGAAGTTATTTATTTATTCGTATGTCATCTACAACAATCAAAAGTGGCAATTGGTGAGGTAAGTCTCTAATTGGGGGTTATCAAGTTGGGATAGTGGGCAGGGAGATCAATACACAATAGGTGCAGGAGGAGGCCATTCGGCCCTTCGAGCCAGCACCGCCATTCAATGTGATCATGGCTGATCATTCTCAATCAGTACCCCGTTCCTGTCCTATCACAGCACGTTGTTGTGGTCTGTACTTGACCACAAGGACAGAGGTCGGTGTCTGCAATGCCCCATCGTTTCATGTTGGCTGTGAAGCGACCAGCATCTGTTCGTAGCCTGTTCAGTTGAACCCAGGCCTTCCTGCGGAGGTTGTTGCCGGGAGGGTGTGGTGACCAGGTCTCAGAGTGTGGCTGGAGTCCTTCTGGGACAGCTCGTGCTGCGTTGCTCACTGCATCCACTCTCTCCATGTATGGGCGCAGAGGCTTCCATGAGCGCAACCAGACACCTATCAGGAAGGGAGTGAAGGCTTTGGAGAGGGTGTGGAGATTTGCCCGGTTGCTGCCTGGATTGGAGGGTATCGGCTCTGAGGATGACTGAGTTGGGTTGTTTTCTCTGGAATGCCGGAGGGAGAGGGGAGGGAGCTTGTAAAATGGTGAAGAGCATAGATAGGGTAGACAGTCAGAACCTTTAACCCAGGGTTGAAATGTCAAGGGCATAGATTTAAGATGAGTGGGACAAAGTTTAAAGGAGACTAGATCAAGTGGACCCGTTGGGCTCAAACATCTCCTGCATTGGTGCAGCACCCTCTCCTCCCCCTCCACACTCTCCCCCCTCCCTCCCTCCCCTTTCCCCCCCCCTCCCTCCCCACCCCATCTATCCCTCCTCCCTTCCCCTTCCCTCCTCCCTCCCCTCCCCCTCCCTCCTCCCTCCCCTCTCCCCCTCCCCATCCCTCCCTCCTCCCTTCCCCTCCCTCCTCCCTTCCCCTCCCTCCTCCCTTCCCCCTCCCTCCTCCCTTCCCCCTCCCTCCTCCCTTCCCCTCCCTCCTCCCTTCCCCCTCCCTCCTCCCTTCCCCCTCCCTCCTCCCTTCCCCTCCCTCCTCCCTTCCCCCTCCCTCCTCCCTTCCCCTCCCTCCTCCCTGCCCCTCACCCCTTCCCCTTCCCCCGTCACTCCATCCCCCTCAACCCCCCCACTCCCTCCCCTCCCCCCCCCCCTCCTCCCTCCCTAGGAGATAGATTTAAACATTAAAATGTGAATAACTTTAAAAATATAACACCGATTTCAATGAAACTTCTTCCATTAGCACCAAAGGGACGACGGTGAGTTAGGTGGGCCTAAAATTGTTGCGCTATCGTGCACCGTTTTGGCTGTAGTTGAGGAACAAACAAACAAACAAACAAACAAGAGTTTTAGTATATAGATATGCAGATGCTTGGAAGGTGCTGCCAGGGGTGGTGATGGCGACAGATCCAATTGTGGCGTTGAAGAGGCTTTTAGATTGGCTCCTGGAGATGCAGCAAATGTAGGGCTCTGGACCATGTGCAGGCAGATGAGATTAGTTTATCTTGTCATCACCTTTGGCATGGACACCGTGGGCCAAAGTTCCTGTTGCTGTGCTGTTATTTTCAATGTTCCATTTTACAATGAATCCTTCTCAGTTTTGGCACAAAATGCTGGAGTAACTCAGCGGGTCAGGCAGCATCTCAGGAGAGAAGGAATGGGTGACGTTTCGGATCAAGACATTCCTTCTCTCCCGAGATGCTGTCTGACCCGCTGAGTTACTCCAGCATTTTGTGTCTACCTTCGATTTGAACCAGCACCTGCAGTTATTTTCCTACACTTCCCAGTTTTGATGTCAGTGATGCCCCTCTTCACTGTCTTGGGCTGAGGTGGGAGCTGCTTCACATTCTCATCGTCCACCCTGGGTAGTTCTACGAAACTGGCAAAATGTGCAGCAAAGCATCAACTACAATACTCTGAAGCACCAATTGCCACTTTTGATTGTTGTAGTTGACATACGAAAGAAAGAAGACTGGCTTGGGCCGTTTTACAAAAGGAAATTGAGATAGACTACAAACATGGAAGCAAAAATGTCAATATTTCTCTTGCGATATCGCCAATCTCCAAGGTATTTATTTCACAAAATGCTGGAGTAACTCAGTGGGTCAGGCAGCATCTCGGGAGAGAAGGAATGGGTGACGTTTCGGGCCGAGACCCTTCTTCAGACTCATGTCAGGGGGGGCGGGACAAAGGAAGGATATAGGTGGAGACAGGAAGATAAAGGGAGATCTGGGAAGGAGGAGGGGAAGAGAGAGACAGAGGAACTATCTAAAGTTGGAGAAGTCGATGTTCATACCGCTGGGCTGCAAGCTGCCCAAGCGAAATATGAGGTGCTGTTCCTCCAATTTCCGGTGGGCCTCACTATGGCACTGGAGGAGGCCCATGACAGAAAGGTCAGACTGGGAGTGGGAGAGGGAGTTGAAGTGCTCAGCCACCGGGAGATCAGGTTGGTTAAGGTGGACTGAGCGAAGGTGTTGAGCGAAACGATCGCCGAGCCTGCGTTTGGTTTCGCCAATGTAAAGAAGTTGACATCTAGAGCAGCGGATGCAATAGATGAGGTTGGTGGAGGTGCAGGTGAACCTCTGTCTCACCTGGAAAGACTGTTTGGGTCCTTGGATGGAGTTGAGGGGGGAGGTAAAGGGGCAGGTGTTGCATCTCGTGCGGTTGCAGGGGAAAGTGCCCGGGGATGGGATGGTTTGGGTAGGAAGGGACGAGTGGACCAGGGAGTTATGGAGGGAACGGTCTCTGCGGAATGCAGAGAGGGGAGGGGATGGGAAGATGTGGCCAGTAGTGGGGTCCCGTTGTAGGTGACAGAAATGTCTCCAATCTCCGTGTGTTATCCATGTTACTATCTTACCTCCCCTCTGAATCCTCCTTCAATGGTACTTTATTTCTCCCCTGTATCGAGGTACAGTGAAATTCATGTTTGTATACAGTACATCAGTCTGAAGAAGGGTCTCGACCCAAAACATCACCCATTCCTTTTCTCCAGAGATGCTGCCTGTTTAGGGTTTGAGTTACTCCAGCATTTTGTGTCTATCTTTGTATACAGTTCAGTACGTATCGCTATACATAAGCACTTAGATACATCTTGTATAAGCATCTCTGATACATTACAGGCGTATAGCAGTAGTGGACTAAGACAGTTGTCAGTTCAGCATCATTTTCCAGTCTCATTTGTTGTAAGCGTTGGGTTCTTGACTTGACCATGAAGGCTCAGTGCACCTCACCACACGTTTTTCACCTCGCTGAATGTTCCAGCTGCTAAATGTTGCCTGGTACATCTGTGAAATACAACAGACGTTACATGGATGTCTCGGGACCTCTGTACCTGAGATTGACAGAAACGTTATGGAAACAGGTCCTTCAGCTCACTGAGACCACACTGACCATTGATCACCCTTTTACACCAAACATTATTCACATTTTTCCCTTTATCACTTATCTACACACTGTGGACGGCTCGATTGTAATCGTGTATTGTCTTTCCGCTGACTGGTTAGCATGCCACAAAGGTTTTTCACTGTACCTCGGTACACGTGACACTGAACTATACTAAAGTGAACTAAAGTAAGCCCCTTCACACTAGTACTGTGTTAACCCACTTTTACATGCACTCCCTACACACGAGGGGCAATTTACAGGAGCCTATTGACCTACAAACACGCACGTCTTTGGAATCCAGAAGAAATCCCAGAAGAAACCCATGCGGTCACAAGGAGAACGTGCAGACTCCACCCAGACAGCACCTGAGGTCAGGATTGAACCGGGGTCTCTGGTGCTGCGAGGCAGTTGCTCTACCAGCTGTGCCACTGTGCCACCCTCCAAATAGATTCTAAACACCAAGCAATGGTACGGATCGGACGTGACCCAATGTCCCCAGTCAAGGCTGAGAATGGCGGATGTATTTAAGTAGGTAGCAACTTGCAACCTCAGCAGGTTCCAAAGTACTTTACGTACAAAAAGTACTGGTTTGACGTTTTACCATTGGTGTGATATCGGAAATCGAACAATCAATTTGTTTGTAACAAAACACCCTTGCAGGCAGAAAACGCAAGACAATCTATTCTTGTAACCTGAGAAATTTGCAACCAACAGTACAAATATTGCCCTTGAAACTCCACCAAGCACAGGAGGCTATAATTTCCAACCTTTGTCGCAAGTGTTCAATTCTCCGTGTTAAACATACGTGAGCTGTGCTCCACTTTCCAACATGGTTGTCTGATCAATGCAGCTCAACTGTGGAACAATGCAATATCCCCAAATTTAGCACATGCAATACTCGCTGGAATTTAGAAGATTGAAGGGGGATCTTATAGAAACTTACAAAATTCTTAAGGGGTTGGACAGGCTAGATGCGGGAAGATTGTTTCCGATGTTGGGGATTTCCAGAACAAGGGGTCACAGTTTAAGGATAAGGGGGAAGTCTTTTAGGACCGAGATGAGAAAGTTTTTTTCACACACAGAGTGGTGAATCTGTAGAATTCTTTGCCACAGAAGGTAGTTGAGGCCAGTTCATTGGCTATATTTAAGAGGGAGTTAGATGTGGCCCTTGTGGCTAAAGGGATCAGGGGGTATGGAGAGAAGGCAGGTACGGGATACTGAGTTGGATGATCAGCCATGATCATATTGAATGGCGGTGCAAGCTCGAAGGGCCGAATGGCCTACTCCTGCACCTATTTTCTGTGTTTCTAATACCGATAGAATTTCTACTTCCGAGTGTTTTTTTTTGGATTAGACTGAAAAGTTTGGATTTAGTATGGAGTTCTGGGTGCTTTCATGCACGCAAGCCTTATTCCTTTGTATATTATCTGTAGATGGCTACTTATACATTGCACACACATTTTACCCGAGTCATACTACCCTTTAGTTTGTTTCTGCACAGCAGCAGAAAGCAGCAGTCCATGTAGTTGGCAAAATGCTAACATTACGAGAGAAGAGGTTGGGATTGAAAGCAGATCTGATTTTAAACCCTTTACAGAATTCCAAGTAGTGTGAGATGGTCTCTTGAAGGTGCAGTTATACCTCTTGACGTTAGTATCCTCTGGACTTAGATCAATACAACATCATTCCCTCTACAGGACATCTTAAATTCTCAGCACAGTATTGAGTGACATAGTGGGAGGTTTCAACAAACTGCTCCAGTGCTCTTAGTAGTGAGACGGGCGGTGTTTGGTATTTCTCTTGGGCAACTTACAACCTAGTAATATGATTCAAGTAACTTCAAGTAACCCCTGCATTCCCTCTCTCTCTCCATCCCACCCCCACCCAAGTCGTACCAGTTTCAAAGTCATCTTGTTGAGTCTCATTGTCAGTACCTGTTCTCGCCTAGGCCGCAGTTAACAATGGTTAGTTTCCTTTATCATCGTAACTTTTTTACACATCTTTCATTCATAGAAACATAGAAACATAGAAAATAGGTGCAGGAGTAGGCCATTCGGCCCTTCGAGCCTGCACCGCCATTCAATATGATCATGGCTGATCATCCAACTCAGTATCCCGTACCTGCCTTCTCTCCATACCCCCTGATCCCTTTAGCCACAAGGGCCACATCTAACTCCCTCTTAAATATAGCCAATGAACCGGCCTCAACTACCTTCTGTGGCAGAGAATTCCACAGATTCACCGCTCTCTGTGTGAAAAAAAAACGTTCTCATCTCGGTCCTAAAAGACTTCCCCCTTATCCTTAAACTGTGACCCCTTGTTCTGGATTTCCCCAACATCGGGAACAATCTTCCTGCATCTAGCCTGTCCAACCCCTTAACAATTTTGTAAGTTTCTATAAGATCCCCCTTCAATCTTCTAAATTCCAGCGAGTACAAGCCGAGTCTATCCAGTTCCACATTTGTTCCACAACTCTCTACATCGCCCTCTATATCTCTTGGTTCCCTGACTCTCAGCCCGAAGAAGGGTCTCGACCCGAAACGTCACCCATTCCATTTCTCCAGAGGTGCTGCCTAACCCGCTGAGTTTCTCCAGTTTTTTTTGTGCCTATCTGCAGTCTTCGTAACAACTGTTCGTCGTAACAACTTCTCTGCTGCGTCACTCTGAGCTACAATGCCCCTGTTACTTGCCAGGGTGACTGGTTTTGAATTTCCATGGAAAGAAATGCATGGAATTACAACATGCAGTTCCCAAAATGCTGATCAGAAATCCCAGATAATCCCATGATATAGAGCAGGGATTTCTATTAATCTGTCCAAAAATACGATGGAGTCTCATTATCTCGTCTTAAAACCTCGTAATCCCACCGAACAAAAATGCAGATTTGCACATTCAGGGATTCATAACCAATTGGTCGGATTAGCATTGTGGCTACGATTAGTTATGGGGGGGCGGGGGGGGGGGGTAGGGGGGGGGGAGTTTGAGAAGGTGATGATAATGGTTCAGCTGTCACACAATAATATAATGCAGTCAATTATCATTTTTGATTTCATTACACATTAGGGGGCCGTAAAATTACCATTGTACAATAAAGCAAACGTCTTTCAGGACTGGTTTTGAACCCAGCTGCACATGGAATGCTGAATCCAGAGTATTTTTTCAAATGTACAGTGTGACCCTGACTTTTTTTTAGCTCTCAATCTGAAGAAGGGTCTCGACCCGAAACGTCACAGTTTTGCGTACAGTTTTGGTGTCCTAATCTGAGGAAAGACATTCATGCCATAGAGGGAGTACAGAGAAGGTTTACCAGATTGATTCCTGGGATGGCAGGACTTTCATATGAAGAAAGACTGGATAGACTCGGCTTGTACTCGCTGGAATTTAGAAGATTGAGGGGGGATATTATAGAAACTTACAAAATTCTTAAGGGGTTGGACAGGCTAGATGCAAGAAGATTGTTCCCGATGTTGGGGAAGTCCAGAACAAGGGGTCACAGTTTAAGGATAAGGGGGAAGTCTTTTAGGACCGAGATGAGAAAGTTTTTTTTCACACAGAGAGCGGTGAATCTGTGGAATTCTCTGCAACAGAAGGTAGTTGAGGCCAGTTCATTGGTTATATTTAAGAGGGAGTTAGATGTGGTCCTTGTGGCTAAAGGGATCAGGGGGTATGGAGAGAAGGCAGGTATGGGATACTGAGCTGGATGATCAGCCATGATCATATTGAATGGTGGTGCAGGCTCGAAGGGCCGAATGGCCTACTCCTGCACCTAGTTTCTATGTTTCTATGTCACCCATTCCTTCTCTCCAGAGGTGCTGCCTGCCCTGCCGAGTTACCCCAGCATTTTTGTGTCTACCTATTTTTTTAGATGAAGTTGATTTGGACGAATTTTGCCAGAGCATAGCTTCATGGTGGTGTCCAGTAGTGTGGGAAAATAACTGCAGATGCTGGTACAAATCAAAGGTATCACAAAATGCTGGAGGAACTCAGCAGGTCAGGCAGCATCTAGGAGCGAGGGAATGGGTCTCGACCCGAAACGTCACCCATTCCCTCTGTCCTTGATGCTGCCTGACCTGCTGAGTTTCTCCAGCATTTTATGATACCTTCATTGTGGTGTCCAGTCTCCTACAGAGAAACCCTGTGGAGACCAGTTTCTTGAGAGTTGCCTAGAAATTCCCTCCGGTTGCTATTAAACACACTACAGTAGCGTTAATGTCAATAGACAATAGACAATAGGTGCAGGAGGAGGCCATTCGGCCCTTCGAACCAGAAATGCATGGAATTAAATGTGATTAAATGCAGCCATTCAATGTGATCATGGCTGATCATTCTCAATCAGTACACCGTTCCTGCCTTCTCCCCATACCCCCTGACTCCGCTATCCTTAAGAGCTCTATCCAGCTCTCTCGTGAATGCATTCAGAGAATTGGCCTCCACTGCCTTCTGAGGCAGAGAATTCCACAGATTCACAACTCTCTGACTGATAAAGTTTTTCCTCATCTCAGTTCTGTTGACATCAAAGGAATGAATTTCAGAGAGAAAGTGAATTTAATGCTGAAGAATGATGATCAATTGCGAGGAAAATGTCTCGTCCAGATATCTCTTTTGGAATAGTCACGTTTCCCTATGTTAAGGTTGGAAATATCGATGGTATATCTTGCTTTAACTAACTAGTCTGAATATCAGTGCATCCTTCAAAGTAAGTCAGGAACATTTTTAGAGAAGGTGGGAATAGCTGCTCTCAGAAGATGATGCCTTCATCAGGAACTCTTCATCAGAACCTCTTTTGAAGACAATTTCACATCAAGAACCTTTACTGAAGAACTAACATCTCGGACGGAATCTCTCCCAAGGACATTTGTAGAAGATGGTAGACACAAAATGCTGGAGTAACTCAGCGGGTCTGGCAGCATCTCGGGAGAGAAGGAATGGGTGACGTTTCGGGTCGAGACCCTTCTTCAGACTGATGTCAGGGGAGAGGGCGGGACAAAGATAGGATGTAGTCGGAGACAGGAAGACTAGTGGGAGAATTGGGAAGGGGGAACGGAAAGAGAGGGGGAGCAGGGACTACCTGAAGTTGGAGAAGTCAATGTTCATACCGCTGGGGTGTAAACTACCCAAGCGAAATATGAGGTGCTGTTCCTCCAATTTGCGCTGGGCCTCACTCTGACAATGGAGGAGGCCCAGGACAGAAAGGTCAGATTGGGAATGGGAGGGGGATTTGAAGTGCTGAGCCACCGGGAGATCAGATTGGTTGAGACAGACTGAGCAGAGGAGGTGCAAGTGAATCTCTGCCTCACCTACCTCCCTTCTCGACTCCATCCAAGGACCCCAAACATTCTTTCCAGGTGAGGCAGAGGTTCACCTACACCTCCTCCAACCTCATCTATTGTATCCGCTGTTGCAGATGTCTACATCAGTGAGACCAAGCGCAGGCTCGGCGATCGTTTCGCTCAACACCTTTGTAAAAGATGGAGTCACTCCATCAGAGTCAATTTTAAACATAACATCTTATTATCAGTGAAGGGAGGAACTGCAGACGTTGGTTTACACCTATGACAGATGCAAAATGCTGGAGTAACTCAGCGGGTCAGGCAGCATCTCTGGAGAAAAGGAATGGGCGATGCTTCGGATCGACACCCTTCTTCAGACTGAGAGCTGTCTGACAGAGAGGCTCTCAGTCTGAAGAACTACTCCCAACCCGAAACATCTCCTATCCATTTTCTCCAGCGATGCTGCCTGCTCCACTCTGTTTCTCCAGTGCTTTGTGTCTATCTTGTTATCAATTCCCTTTTTAAGTGAGGATGTCTAAATAATGGGACTCGATTTAAATCACGACTAATGGTTTAAGCAGCTGAACGCACGTTTTGAGAAGTGGGGTGATGATGGGAATGAGCAATGAGTGCTGACTTCACGCAAAAAAAATTCTCGACGTGTACTCTGTTCAATATTAAAAATGCACCTGGATTTAGTTTCTTTAAAGCCATTTCGTTTCTGTATTCCTTCCGACCCTGAAGAAGAAGGCGATTCTCATTGATATTATTGTTGGTGAGGTCCCAGCTCCAAGGATAGACACAAAGTGCCGGAGTAACTCAGCAGGTCAGCCAGCATCTGTGGAGAAAACCAAGAGGTGACTTTTCGAGTCGGGACCCTTTTTCAGACTGATTGTAGGAGGGGGGTGGGGGACTGGAAGCAAGGAGGGACCAGGACAAATCATGGCTGGCAACATTGTCTACATCTATTACCGGCTCTGATTTGTCCAGGTCTTTTCTTGCTTTCTGTTTGAAGAACGTTCCCGACCCTAAACTGTCGGGACCTAAACTGTCGGGGCCTACAGCGTCGGGGCTTACAACATCGGGGCCTACAGCGTCGGGGCCTACAGCATCGGGGCCTACAGCGTCGGGGCCTACAGCGTCGGGGCCTACAGCGTCGGGGCCTACAGCGTCGGGGCCTACAGCGTCGGGGCCTACAGCGTCGGGGCCTACAGCGTCGGGGCCTACAGCGTCGGGGCCTACAGCGTCGGGGCCTACAGCGTCGGGGCCTACAACGTCGGGGCCTACAGCGTTGGGGCCTACAGTGTAGGGGCCTACAGATTCGGGGCCTACAGCGCCCCCCCCTCAAGCCTAATACGGGACAAGGGCAGTCCCGTACGGGACAAACCAATTTACCCAAAATACGGGATCATATCATATCATATATATACAGCCGGAAACAGGCCTTTTCGGCCCACCAAGTCCGTGCCACCCAGTGATCCCCGCACATTAACACTATCCTACACCCACTAGGGACAATTTTTACATTTACCCAGCCAATTTACCTACATACCTGTACGTCTTTGGAGTGTGGGAGGAAACCGAAGATCTCGGAGAAAACCCACGCAGGTCACGGGGAGAACGTACAAACTCCTTACAGTGCAGCACCCGTAGTCAGGATCGAACCTGAGTCTCCGGCGCTGCATTCGCTGTAAAGCAGCAACTCTACCGCTGCGCCACCGTGATGTCCCGGCTAATATGTGGCAGTTGGAAATCCTAAGTAAACATGGGGCATCTTGGTCGCTGTGGACAAGTTGGTCGAAGGGCCTGTTACCGTGCTGTGTGACACCTTAACTCTAAGTGCATGGGTTTCCGTCTTTCTCTAGGATGTGTGGGGAACTCCTGCCAGTGGGCTCGCACCCTGTGAGTCACTGTGAGGGCACAGGCTGGGAAGGAGGGTAAAAAGATACGGTCCTACAGAGAGTCGTACTTTCTTGCTCCACAGATGCTGCCTGGCCGGCTGAGTTCCTCCACCACTTTGCACTTTGCTAACAGCAAGAGGAGTTCACCATCTATTCGGAGTGACTCAAAATGAATCAGAAGTGATTGTGATCACATTTCACTCCGGAAAACATCGATTTTTAAACTCCCATAGCACTTGTTAAAAACAGCATTGGCTGATTATATTTCTTGGCATTTGAGTCACTTTTTAAAACACAGAACATCTCAATATCTTCACAGCCAATGAAGAATTTTAACAAAGTCAATATTAGAATGCAGGAAAAATGTGGTATATTTATTAATGCATCAGTGTAGGCTCCATTTATATATTTTATTGATGAATAAGTATCTATTATTAATACAGTCAGTATATTATATTAGAAGGTTCAATAGTGATGAAAAATAACACAATCTGTACGAGAAAGTACATTGCCTAACTTGGAACAAACTCATAAAAAATAATCAACATTTCGTCTGTTTAATATTGATTTTAATTAGTTAGGACAGTAGAACTATCCACTGTGTGTTGTGTATAAAGGAACTGCAGATGTTGGTTTAAACCGGAGATAGACGCAAAATGCTGGAGTAACTCAGTGGGACAGGCAGCATCTCTGGAGAGAAGGAATGGGTGACGTTTTGGGTCGAGGCGTTTCGGATCAGGTCGGGCCTGAAGAAGGGTCTCGAATCGAAATGTCACCCATTCCTTCTCTCCAGAGATGCTGCCTGTCCCACGGAGTTACTCCAGCATTTTGTGTCTATATCCACTATATCTTCATAACAAGAGGAGTTGAGTATAGGAGCAAAGAGGTCCTTCTACAGTTGTACCAGGCCCTGGTGAGACCGCACCTGGAGTACTGTGTGCAGCTTTGGTCTCCAAATTTGAGGAAGGATATTCTTGCTATGGAGGGCGTGCAGCGTAGGTTCACTAGGTTAATTCCCGGAATGGCGGGACTGTCGTACGTTGAAAGGCTGGAGCGATTGGGCTTGTATACACTGGAATTTAGAAGGATGAGGGGGGATCTTATTGAAACATATAAGATAATTAGGGGATTGGACACATTAGAGGCAGGAAACATGTTCCCAATGTTGGGGGAGTCCAGAACAAGGGGCCACAGTTTAAGAATAAGGGGTAGGCCATTTAGAACGGAGATGAGGAAGAACTTTTTCAGTCAGAGAGTGGTGAAGGTGTGGAATTCTCTGCCTCAGAAGGCAGTGGAGGCCAGTTCGTTGGATGCTTTCAAGAGAGAGCTGGATAGAGCTCTTAAGGATAGCGGAGTGAGGGGTTATGGGGAGAAGGCAGGAACGGGGTACTGATTGAGAGTGATCAGCCATGATCGCATTGAATGGCGGTGCTGGCTCGAAGGGATGAATGGCCTACTCCTGCACCTATTGTCTATTGTCTATTGTCCAATGTGTCTTGATTGAATTGGCATCAAGATCTTCTCCTACCCCTCTTTGTTTTCCCTGTCTCCACCCCCCACATATATCTCCCACCTCCCCAGCCAACCTGCTCCTTCCCCCCCCTCCGCTCCACTCTCATCACCCATACCCGAGTCCCACATTCCCCTTTTACCACCCCCTCCCCTTTCCCTTCCCCCATCCACTTCCAACCTCATCTCTTGATATATTCAAGAAAGTTATAGACAATAGACAATAGGTGCAGGAGGAGGCCATTCGGTCCTTCGAGCCAGCACCGCCATTCAATGTGATCATGGCTGATCATTCTCAATCAATACCCTGTTCCTGCCTTTTCCCCGTACCCCCTGATTCCGCTATCCTTAAGAGCTCTATCTAGCTCTCTCTTGAATGTATTCAGAGAATTGCCCTCCACTGCCCTCTGAGGCAGAGAATTCCACAGATTCACAACTCTCTGACTGAAAAAGTTTTTCCTCATCTCTGTTCTAAATGGCCTACCCCTTATTCTTAAACTGTGGCCCCTGGTTCTGGACTCCCCCAACATTGGGAACATGTTTCCTGCCTCTAATGTGTCCAACCCCTTAATAATCTTATACGTTTCGATAAGATCCCCTCTCATCCTTCTAAATTCCAGTGTATACAAGCCTAGTCGCTCCAGTCTTTCAACATATGACAGTCCCGCCATTCCGGGAATTAACCTAGTAAACCTACGCTGCACGCCCTCAATAGCAAGAATATCCTTCCTCAAATTTGGAGACCAAAACTGCACACAGTACTCCAGGTGCGGTCTCACTAGGGCCCTGTACAACTGCACACAGTACTCCAGGTGCGGTCTCACTAGGGCCCTGTACAACTGCACACAGTACTCCAGGTGCGGTCTCACTAGGGCCCTGTACCTGTACCTGGATCTAGCTCTTAGGGCTAACGGAATCAAGGGATATGGGGAGAAAGCAGGAATGGGGTACTGATTTTGGATGATCAGCCATGATCATATTGAACGGCGGTGCTGGCTCAAAGGGCCGAATGGCCTCCTCCTGCACCTATTGTCTGTTTCTACGTTTCTACATCGCAACCCCTTCCAGCTGTTTATTTCACTCCCCCTCTCCTCTCCCCTCCTTATCTGACACCCTTTTATCCCCTTTTCACCTCCAGCCATCTTGACTTCACCCATCTCCCAAAGCCCCCTCCCCTCCCACCTGAAGGAATGGGTGACTCTTTGGGTCGAAACCTGCCTTCTGAAGATTCCTTCTCTTCAGAGATGCTGCCTGTCCCGCTGAGTTACTCCAGCTTTTTGGGTCTATCTACCGACGTACCTGTGCGTCTTTGGAGTGCGGGAGGAAAAAGAAGATCTCGGAGAAAACCCACGCAGGTCACGGGGAGAACGTACAAACCCCCGTACAGACGGCGCCCGTAGTCGGGATCGAACCCGGGTCTCCGGCGCTGCATTCGCTGTAAGGCAGCAACTCTACCGCTGCGCCACCGTGCCGCCCATCAATACTCTTCAGTATGGGCTGACTAGCAGCTGTAACTCTCTGGGGATCGTACCCGACCCGTGGTTTAGTTTAGGATTAGTTTAATTTATTGTCATGTGTACCGAGATACAGTGCAAACCCTTTTGGCGAGTGCTATCCAATCAGCGGAAAGTCCACACAGGATTACAATCACAACAACAGGGGGGTGCAGGGAAAAAACTGCAGATGCTGGTTTAAATCGAAGGTAGACACAAAATGCTGAAGTAACTAGGCGGGTCAGGCAGCATCTCTGGAGAAAAGGAATGGGTGACGTTTCGGGTCGAGACCCTTCTTCAGACCCATTCCTTCTCTCCCGAGATGCTGCCTGACCCGCTGAGTTACTCCAGCATCTTGTGCCTACTGACAACTACAGGGGTGACAGGGGTTATGGGGGAAAGGCAGGAGAATGGGATTGAGAAGGAAAGAGAGAACAGCCACGACTGAGTGGTGGAATAGGCTTGATGGGCCGAATGGCCTAATTCTGGTCCTTGATCTAATAATAATAATAATAATAATAATACATTTTATTTATATAGCGCTTTTCATATACTCAAAGACGCTTTACAGAGATTTTGAGAACATAGGGAAATTAATAAATAGATAAATAAGTAAATAAATAAATGAACAGAGAAAGGAGACAGTAGGTGAGGTGACCTTCAGTGGTTGAAGGCAGTACTGAACAGGTGAGACTTCAGCGATGTTTTGAATGTGGTGAGTGTGGGGGAGTCTCTAACGGTTTGGGGTAGTGAGTTCCATAGGGTGGGAGCAGCGATGGAGAAAGCCCTGTCCCCCCAGGATCTGAGTTTAGTCCGGATGTGGGGGGATAGGAGATTGGCAGCGGCAGAGCGGAGGGTGCAGGTGGGAGTGTGCCTGTGGAGGAGGTCGGTCAGGTAGGATGGGGCCAGGTTATGGAGGGCTTTGTAGGTTATGAGGAGGATTTTGTACTGGATGCACTTATGAACATGAACAATCAAGTTGTCCACAGTATACGGATGCAGGATAAAGGGACCCTTCTTCAGGCCCGGCCCGATCTGAAACGTCTCGACCCAAAACGTCACCCATTCCTTCTCTCCAGAGATGCTGCCTGTCCCGCTGAGTTACTCCGCCATTTTGTGTCTATCTGCGATGTGAACCAGCATCGATAGTTCCTTCCTACTCACGTAAAGGTGCAAGATAAACATAGAAACACAGAAGATAGGTGCAAAAGTAGGCCATTCGGCCTTTTGAGCCAGCACCGCCATTCAATATGATCATGGCTGGTCATCCAAAATCAGTACCCCTTTCCTGCTTTTTTTCCCCATATCCTTTGATTTCTTTGGCCCTAAGAGCTAAATCTAACTCTCTCTTGAAAACATCCAGTGAATTGGCCTCCACTGCCTTCTGTGGAAGAGAATTCCACAGATTCACAACTCTCTGGGTGGAAAGGTTTTTCTTCATCTCAGTCCTAACTGTCCAGTAAAGTCCGATTAAAGATGGACCGAGCGAGGGTCTCCAATGAGGCAGATGGTAGATGGGGACCACTCTCGAGTTAGTGACAGGATGGTTCAGTGGTGAGAGGAACTACACTGAGTCATCACTGGAATTTAGAAGGATGAGAGGAGATCTTATCGAAACGTATAAGATTATTAAGGGGTTGGACACGTTAGAGGCAGGAAACATGTTCCCAATGTTGGGGGAGTCCAGAACAAGGGGCCACAGTTTAAGAATAAGGGGTAGGCCATTTAGAACAGAGATGAGGAAAAAAAAATTCAGTCAGAGAGTTGTGAATCTGTGGAATTCTCTGCCTCAGAAGGCAGTGGAGGCCAATTCTCTGAATGCATTCAAGAGAGAGCTGGATAGAGCTCTTAAGGATAGTGGAGTCAGGGGGTACGGGGAGAAGGCAGGAATGGGGTACTGATTGAGAATGATCAGCCATGATCACATTGAATGGCGGTGCTGGCTCGAAGGGCCGAGTGGCCTCCTCCTGCACCTATTGTCTATTGTCTATCACCTTCTGACTGAGAGGTGATGGTGCTACCAACAGGCTCTGTAGTCGAGCAGGATGTCAGGAGATCTATCTCAACACTGCAGCCAGCGAATTATTGACTGCACGCTCCAAACCCTGAACCTCTAGGCCTCTAATGCAGAGGGTATGCATCTTGCCCACCGAGCCAAGCCGGCAGTATTAAGAGGCAAACACGATGAAATGGTGGATTATCTGCAGTTTTGGCAGGTGCTGGTTTATGACTCCGAATTACAGGAAACCGATTTCACGTTGTTTGTTCCTTGACACCTAAAGTGTTTGTTCATTAATATTGCAGCAGATAATTTCTATCTTGAAATGCTTATTGAGCTGGATATTATTGGTATCAAATTGAAACGCGTTATTTGGATTTTCATTATTAAGAACGTCGTGTTGGCTTTGGGGAGCTGAATGTTGTCCTTCCTGCGAGCTTGCTCAGCACTGTTTCATTTCAGCACATTTATTGTTAGGACTGCTGACTGCTCAACATTGGATTGAATGTCAGTGCTGGACCAGGGGCTCACTGCACCAGCCTGATCAAGTGCCACTGCCAATTTAGCAGCACTCCTAGAACCTGTTTACCAACTGGAGCTGCAGCTCCCTCGGCCTCCCCTCCAGTTTGCTCTGTCGTTCACTGCGATGAGTTCTGGTCTAATTGGGGTGGCATAGCGGTTAGAGCCGCCGCCTCGTGGCGCCCGAGACCCCGGTTCGATCCTGACCTCAGGCACGGTGGCGCAGCGGTAGAGTTAGAAACATAGAAACATAGAAAATAGGTGCAGGAGTAGGCCATTCGGCCCTTCGAGCCTGCACCACCATTCAATATGATCATGGCTGATCATCCAGCTCAGTATCCTGCACCTGCCTTCTCTCCATACCCCCTGCTCCCTTTAGCCACAAGGGCCACATCTAACTCCCTCTTAAATATAGCCAATGAACTGGCCTCAACTACCTTCTGTGGCAGAGAATTCCTGAATTCCTGAATTCCTGAATTCCTGGCAGAGAGTTGCGGCCTTACAGCGAATGCAGCGCCGGAGACTCGGGTTCGGTCCTGACTACGGGCGCTGTCTGTACGGAGTTTGTACGTTCTCCCCGTGACCTGCGTGGGTTTTCTCCGAGATCTTCGATTTCCTCCCACACTCCAAAGACGTGCAGGTATGTAGGTTAATTGGCTGGGCAAATGTAAAAAAATAAAATAGTCCCTAGTGGGTGTAGGATAGTGTTGGTGTGCGGGGATCGCTGGGCGGCGCGGACCCGGTGGGCCGAAGGGCCTGTTTCTGCGCTGTATCTCTAAATCTAAATCCGTGTGGAGTTTGCACGTTCTCCCCGTGACCTGGTGGGTTTCCTCCGGGTGCTCCGGTTTCCTCCCGCATCCCAAAGACGTGGTGGTTTGTCGGTTAATTGGCCCTGTGTAAAATTGCCCCTAGTGTGTGTGTGGGAATGAATAAGAATGCATGAGATAACATTAGAGTGTGAACGGGTGATCGATAGTCGAGACCCTTCTTCAGAGCTGAATTGCCACCCATTCCTTCTCTCCAGAGATGCTGCCTATCCCGCTGAATTGCTCCAGCATTTAAGTGTCTCCTCAAAGACGCCATCTTGTTTCAGAGAAGTTCCTTGTATTCAGAAGCCATGACAGATAATTCTCTCTCTCTCTCTCTCTCTGTTCTATAGTTATAACTGTGTCCCCCAAACCCTAGCCTTCTAATGCGTAGGAAAGAACAGCAGATGCTGGTTTAAATCGAAGGTAGACACAAAATGCTGGAGTAACTCAGCGGGACAGTCTGAAGAAGGGTCTCGACCCAAAACGTCACCCATTCCTTCTCTCCTGAGATGCTGCCTGACCCGCTGAGTTACTCCAGCATTTTGTGAATAAATACCTTTGATTTGTACCAGCATCTGCAGTTATTTTCTTACACTACCTGTCAGCAAGGTGTGCTTTTGGTGGAGAATTAGCGCAGGGCCATATCAGCCTTAATCATGAACTGTTGGTCATGACGTTGGTGATGTGAGGAGATGCCGTCCATGGCTACAGTGGGACTCGATGGCACCGTGTTTAAAAAAGATAATGAGATCAGTGCCAACCAGAATACTGCTTTCTTAGAGTTGAGGCTATTTACTCAATTCAGGTACATGCAAAAGGATTCATTGATATGATTTAAAGAGTATAAAATCATGAGAGGAATAGATCAGATAGATGTACAGAGTCTCTTGCCTAGAGTAGGGGAATCGAGGACCAGAAGACATGCGTTCAAGGTGAAGGGGAAAAGATTTAATAGGAATCTGAGGGGTAACCTTTTCACACAAAGGGTGGTGGGGGTATGGAACAAGCTGCCAGAGGAGGTAGTTGAGGCTGGGACTATCCCAACATTTAAGAAACTGTTAGACAGGTACATGGATAGGACGGGTTTGGAGGGATATGGACCAAATGGGCGAAGGTGGGACTAGTGTCGCTGGGACATGTTGGCCGGTGTGGGCAAGTTGGGCCGAAGGGCCTGCTTCCATACTGTATCACTCCAGGAGAAAGCCAGTATCCCAGATTACATTTATTCGTTTTTAGGTAAATCCAACAACAACAGATCAGACTGAAGAAGGGTCTCGACCCGAAACGTCACCCGTTCCTTCTCTCCTAGATGCTGCCTGACCTGCTGAGTTACTCCAGCATTTTGTGACACAGATTATCTGGTCATCTATCTTAAGGCTGTTGACTTTGCCCTGCACTAATGGAATGGCATAATACATTAGGCATCACAGTAGCAAAAAAAAAATTTCATTGAGAAATATTGATTAGGGACTCGTTTTTTTAAACTTCTGTGAAGGAACTACCTGTACTTTGAACATTATTGAGAGAGCTGTACTCTAAATCCAATCTGTGCTTGGAACTAACCTGGGAGTGTTTGATACACATCCTGGTGAGTTCACCATGTTCTCCGAGCTATTTTTAGTGCCCTGATTAATGCATTGATAGAGATTCCCGTCAGTGCAGTCTTTAAGGCAGGTGCGCATCGATTTAAAATAAGCAGGTTATTGACTCGGTGATAATACAGATGAGAACAGAGAGGACATTAACTGACGGGTGTCACATGCCACTGGGGGGGCCACTCTGACCTCTCCAGTCTCGACGTTACACAGCAGGAGAGGACAGACTCGCCTTTCCTGCATCTCGCGGAATATCCCAAAGAATGCTTGACAGCCCTTGGGGTAGGGTTCGACCCCTGTCCCACTCAGGCGATTGTTTAGGCGACTACAGGCGACTAGGCTGTCGCCACACGGTCGCTGGGGTGTCGCCTGTCCGGTCGTGAGTCGTCTCCAAAGAGTCGTAGCGTTTTTCTGGTCGCCGCTGGATTCTGAGATGTTAGAAACGTTTCGGCGACTGTTGGTTTGACGCCAATGATCGTAGCTTGACGTCTCCTGAGGGGGGCGCTGTCGTAGGTTGTCGCCAGGTGACGTAGGTCGTCGCCGGTACTGACCGGTGAATTCCATTGGCGACTACCCACGTCAACCGGCGACAGGTACCGGCGCCAAAACCGGAGGCCAAAACGACGCGAATTGAAGCGAATGGCATGTTGGCATTCATAGCGAGGGGATTTGAGTGTAGGAGCAGGGAGGTTCTGTTGCAGTTGTACAGGGCATTGGTGAGACCACACCTGGAGTATTGCGTACAGTTTTGGTCTCCTAATCTGAGGAAAGCCATTCTTGCCATAGAGGGAGTACAGAGAAAGTTCACCAGATTGATTCCTGGGATGGCAGGACTTTCATATGAAGAAAGACTGGATAGACTCGGCTTGTACTCGCTGGAATTTAGAAGATTGAGGGGGGATCTTATAGAAACTTACAAAATTCTTAAGGGGTTGGACAGGCTAGATGCAGGAAGATTGTTCCCGATGTTGGGGAAATCCAGAACAAGGGGTCACAGTTTAAGGATAAGGGGGAAGTCTTTTAGGACCGAGATGAGAAAGTTTTTTTCACACAGAGAGTGGTGAATCTGTGGAATTCTCTGCCACAGAAGGTAGTTGAGGCCAGTTCATTGGCTATATTTAAGAGGGAGTTAGATGTGGCCCTTGTGGCTAAAGGGATCAGGGGGTATGGAAAGAAGGCAGGTACGGGATACTGAGTTGGATGATCAGCCATGATCATATTGAATGGCGGTGCGTACAGGCTCGAAGGGCCGAATGGCCTACTCCTGCACCTATTGTCTGTGTTTCTATGTTTCTATGAATCGTCTTCAGTTGTCGCCGACACGGTCGTAGCTTGTCGCGGGTAGACGTAGGTTGACTTCGGTTGCCGCCTGTGTGGACGTAGGTTGTCGTAGGCGCGGTCGTAGGTGGACGTCCGAAGCCGTGACGATTGGGTCGCCGGTTGTCGGTAGCTTGCCGTGGCTTGACGTCGACTGGGTGGAAGGTTGTCGTAGCTTGTCGTAGACATTGTCGTAGGGGGGGCGGGTCCGGTCCCCGGTTTTTCGGCAAACTGCTAGCCCCCCCATTCCCCCTTCCCAGATCTCCCACTGTCTTCCTGTCTCCACCTATATCCTTCCTTTGTCCCGCCCCCCCCTCCCGACATCAGTCTGAAGAAGGGTCTCGACCCGAAACGTCGCCCATTCCTTCTCTCCTGAGATGCTGCCTGACCCGCTGAGTTACTCCAGCATTTTGTGAATAAATGGCTACGACCACGGCAGTCGCCTAAACAAACGCCTAAGTGGGACAGGCCCCTTATGGATGAGTGGAGACATGCCTTCCTTCATTGGCAATCTCCACTCAAGGGGGCTGTGGGAGGCTCCCTTATATTTAAGATGATGGTCAGTAGTTTCAAGAGAGAGACGTTGGGAGGCCATGTTACGGTGGCACAGCGGTAGAGTTGCTGCCTTACACCGCCTACAGCGCCAGAGACCCCGGTTCGATCCGCCTGTCTGTACGGAGTTTGTACGTTCTCCCTGTGACCGAGTGGGTTTTCTCCGGGTGCTCCGGTTTCCTCCCGCACGTACAGGTTTGTAGGTTAATTGGCTTGGTATAAAGGTAAAACTTCCCTGGTGTGCCGTAGGGAGAGGTTGACCAGGCTGGGACTCTATTTCCCAGAGTGCACAGAGTCTCTTGCCCAGAATGGGTGAATCGAGGACCAGAGGACATAGGTTTAAGGCGAGGGGGGAAAGATTTAATAGGAATCTGAGGGGTAACATGGTGAGGGGGGAGAGATTTAATAGGAATCTGAGGGGTGACTTTTTCACGCAAACGGTGGTGGGTGTAAGGAACATGCTGTTGGAGGAGATAGTTGATGCAGGAACAATCTTTAAGAGACAATTAGACAGGGTCTCTTATTCGGGCTCAGCGGGACAGGCAGCATCCCTGGAGAACGTGGATAGGTGACGTTTCAGGTCGGGACCCTTCTTCGGACTCAGCGGGACAGGCAGCATCCCTGGAGAGCATGGATAGGTGACGTTTCGGGACTGAAATGTCACCTGTCCGTGTTCTCCCGGGATGCTGCCTGACCCGCTGAGTTACTACAGTATTTTGTGTCGTTCTTCGTTAAACCAGCATCTGCTGTTCCTTGTTTCTACGACTTTTCAGCCTGAAAACAGACTTCCCTCAGTGCCAGTACATGGCTTATAAAATGGTTAGAAAGAAGTGGGCAGAAAGGAACAAGGCGGGTTGTGTGACAGTGGTTCAAGGGGAAGATTCCACCAGCAATCTATCAAGGGGTGATAATGGAAAGGTGGCCATGCTCCTAAAAAGTGAGACAAAGACATTGTGGGCCTGTTGGGCCTGGTCCTGTCCTGCACGGTTCTCCGGCTTTCTCACCAACACCCCCCCTCCCCCACACCACCACAATCAGTCTGAAGAAGGGTCCAGACGTGAAATGCCACCAAACCACGTTCTCCAGAGAAGCTGCCTGACCCGCTGAGTTACTCCAGCACTTTGTGTCTTTTCTTCATCTGTTTCCCGTCCCAATCACGTTGTTGGGACTGAAGTCTTGGCCAAGGCAGGCGAAGGGGCAGGCTCCATTCCCTGATCCGGTGGGCTGGTGCTGTGCAGATTTCCCTGCTACACAGTGGGTGGCACAGCGGTGCAGTGGCAGAGTTGAAACGTCACCTGTCCACGTTCTCCAGGGTCCAGACGTGAAATGCCACCAAACCACGTTCTCCAGAGAAGCTGCCTGACCTGCCGAGTCTGAAAAGGGATTACCGACCCGAAATGTCGCCTGTCCACGTTCTCCAGGGATGCTGCCTGACCTGCTGAGTTACTTGGTCACTTTGTGTGTCTCTCCTTTGTAAGGCTAACAAACGTGCTGACGCTCAAGGAGGTTTTCGTCGAGATTAGCCCCTCTTCCAACCTCTGGACGTTCAGGTCTAGACTGGTCTCTTGGCCCACCAGCCCACCTCCTCTGGAGGTTCCCTGCCTGACGTGCCGTGATCGGTAGTCCGCTCGGTCCCCTAACCCTGTCGGCAGACAGGCGAGGACAGCTCGGTACAGATGCCTCACCCACTGTGATGCTCGGGGTGTCAATCAGAACTCTGACTGATGGGTCAATTAAGAAGTTGTAGATGGTGTGGGGCCACCACGTTATTAGACAATAGACAATAGACAATAGGTGCAGGAGTAGGCCATTCAGCCCTTCGAGCCAGCACCGCCATTCAATGCGATCATGGCTGATCACTCTCAATCAGTACCCCGTTCCTGCCTTCTCCCCATACCCCCTCACTCCACTATCCTTAAGAGCTCTATCCAGCTCTCTCTTGAAAGCATCCAACGAACTGGCCTCCACTGCCTTCTGAGGCAGAGAATTCCACACCTTCACCACTCTCTGACTGAAAAAGTTCTTCCTCATCTCCGTTCTAAATGGCCTACCCCTTATTCTTAAACTGTGGCCCCTTGTTCTGGACTCCCCCAACATTGGGAACATGTTTCCTGCCTCTAATGTGTCCAATCCCCTAATTATCTTATATGTTTCAATAAGATCCCCCCTCATCCTTCTAAATTCCAGTGTATACAAGCCCAATCGCTCCAGCCTTTCAACATACGACAGTCCCGCCATTCCGGGAATTAACCTAGTGAACCTGCCACAGTATTGGAGGGCGGAAGATGGAATCGCCGTCTTTGGAGATTGATTTTGCTTCAGTCTGCGAAAGAGCCCTTTACAGAAGGTAGGAGATGTAAGCGAACCCTGCTTATAAGAGCTGCGGTTCAACAGTCGTTAACATTTCTCTACACTTGTAGCTGGCTTGCAGCTATTAGAGAGCTTTAACCTCTGCCTCACTGTCTCCTGGTGCAGATCATTAGAGAATGTTCAGGATCACAATCAGCTGGGAAACGCGAGCCGATTAGCTGTGGTTTGTCCAAATGTCTTTTAAATATTGTTTGTATTGCAGTGAGGATTACTATAGTGGAATAAATTGGCGAACAATACAATGGAGAATAGGTGCAGGAGGAGGCCATTCAGCCCTTCGAGCCAGCACCGCCATTCACCGTGATCATGGCTGATCATCCACAATCAGTACCCCGTTCCTGCCTTCTCCCCATACCCCCTGACTCCGCTATCATTAAGAGCTCTAACTAACTCTCTCTTGAAAGCATCCAGAGAATTGGCCTCCACTGACGTCTGAGGCAGAGAATTCCACAGATTTACAACTCTCTGAGTGTAAATGTTTTTCCTCATCTCCGTTCTAAATGGCCTACCCCTTATTCTTAAACTGTGGCCCCTGGTTCTGGACTCTCCCAACATTGGGAACATGTTTCCTGCCTCTAGCATGTCCAATCCCTGAATAATCAGTCTGAAGAAGGGTCTCGACCCGAAACGTCACCCATTCCTTCTCTCCCGAGATGCTGCCTGACCTGCTGAGTTACTCCAGCATTTTGTGAATAAATCCCTGAATAATCTTATATGTTTCAATAAGATCTCTCATCCTTCTAAATTCCAGTGTGTACAGGCCTAGTTGCTCCAGTCTATGACAGTCCCGCCATTCCGGGAATTAACCTCGTGAACCTACGCTGTGCTCCCTCAATAGCAAGAATGTCCTTCCTCAAATTTGGAGACCAAAACTGCACACAATACTCCAGGTGTAGTCTCACCAGGGGGCTGTACAACTGCAGAAGGACCTCTTTGCTCCTATACTCAACTCCTCTTGTTATGAAGGCCAACATGCCTTTAGCTTTCTCCACTGCCTGCTGTACCTGCATGCTTCCTTTCAGTGACTGATGAGCAAGGACACTCAGATGTCGTTGTACGTCCCCTTTTCTTAACTTGACACCATTCAGATAATAATCTGCCTTCCTGTTCTTGCCACCAAACAATAAGAATGACATAGAAGTCTTACACAAGGGTGGCTTAGTGGCATTGTTGGTAGAGCTGCTGCCTCACGGCGTCGGTGATCCGGGTTAGATCCTGACTTCAGGTGGTTTGTGTCTGTGTGGAGCTTGCACGTTCTCCAAGTGACCTCGTGGGTTTCCTCCGGGTGCTCCGGTTTCCACCCACATCCCAAAGACTGGGGGTTTATCGGTTAATTGGCCTCTGCGAATTTCCCCTAGTGTGTATGGAGTGGATGAGAAAGTGGGATAACATAGAGCTAGTGTGAACTGGTGATCAATGGCTGGTGTGTACTCAATGGGCCTGTTTTCAGGCTGCATTTCTAAACTGAGCTAAACTAAACTAAACACGATTATATGAAGTATATGATGTCAGTGTTAAATATTACAAATATTAAATGCATCCCGAATTTTGGCCTAGGTTAGTTTGGTCCGTACAGGACCGCCCTTGTCCCGTATTAGTACGGTTGCCAACTTCCTCGCTCCCAAATAAGGGACAAAGGGTGACGTCACCGCACCGCGCCCCACGTGACCTCACCCAGCCAGCGGCCACGTGCTCCCGCTCCACCAATGGCGGCTGCACATAAGAAGTGTGTTTGTAAGTTTAGATTAGGCTAGAGATACTGCCTGGATATCGCCATGCAGTGTCTCAAACACCCTTCGGCCCACTGGGTCCACGCCGACCATCGATCGCCCATTCACACTAGTTTAGTTTCGTTTAGTTCAGGGATACAGCACGGAAACAGGCCCTTCGGCCCACCGGGTCCGCGCCGACCAGCGATCCCCGCACATCAACACTATCCTACACCCACTAGGGACAATTTTTACATTTACCAAGCCAATTAGCTGACATACCTGTACGTCTTTGGAGTGTGGGAGGAAACCGAAGATCTCGGAGAAAACCCACGCAGGTCACGGGGAGAACGTACAAACTCCGTACAGATGGCGCCCGTAGTCGGGATGGAACCCGGGTCTCCGGCGTTGCATTCGCTGTAAGGCGGCAACTCTACCGCTGCGCCACCGTGACCGGCCACATATTATCCGCTTGAGTTCCGCGTTACCCCACGATCGCGTCCACTTCCCACACAGTTTTCAGAGGGCCGATTAACCTACAAACCCGCACGTCTTTGGGATGTGGGAGGAAACCAGAGCACCCGGGGGAAACCCACAAGGAGAACGTGCAAACTCCACACTGACAGCATCCGAGGTCAGGATCGAACCCAGGTCTCTGGCGCGGTGAGGCAGCGGCTCGACCAGTACGCCACTGTGGCACCCCAGGGAGGACATGTACTGATTGCTGTTGGTCAGTATGGCCATGGTGGACCGAATGGTCTCTTTTTGGGCCGTTTGAGTCTCTACATATCGGCGAGACCAAGCGCAGGCTTGGCGATTGTTTTGCTTAACACCTCCGCTCAGTCCGTCTAAACCTTCCTGATCTCCTGGCGGCCGCCATTGGTGGAGCGGGAGCACGTGGCCGCTGGCTGGGTGACGTCACGTGGGGCATGGGGCGGTGACGTCACCCTTTGTCCCTTACTTGGGAGTATGGAAGTTGGCAACCCTACTGTAGTTACACCTTCACTCCTGTGATTATTGTATATGTTGTACCTCTGTTCTAAGTCTCAAAGGATCTAGTCCACACCTCAGACCCCTAACAATGATACCTTTCTGCTTTCTGCTTTCCAAAGTGGAGTCAATTTTTGCCCGACCTGCAGAGTTTCTCCAGCACTAAGAGAATAACCAAATAGACAATAGGTGCAGGAGGAGGCCATTCGGTCCTTCGAGCCAGCACCGCCATTCAATGTGATCATGGCTGATCATCCACAATCAGTACCCAGTTCCTGCCTTCTCCCCATACCCCCTGACTCCGCTATCCTTAAGAGCTCTATCTAGCTCTCTCTTGAATGCATTCAGAGAATTGGCCTCCACTGCCTTCTGAGGCAGAGAATTCCACAGATTTACAACTCTCTGACTGAAAAAGGTTTTCCTCTTCTCCGTTCTAAATGGCTTACCCCTTATTCTTAAACTGTGGCCCCTTGTTCTGGACTCCCCCAACATTGGGAACATGTTTCCTGCCTCTAGTGTGTCCAATCCCTGAATAATCTTAAATGTTTCAATACGATCCACTCTCATCCTTCTAAATTCCAGTGTATAGAAGCCCAGTCGCTCCAGTCTTTCGACATACGACAGCCCCGCCATTCCGGGAATTAACCTCGTGAACCCACGCTGCACTCCCTCAATAGCAAGAATGTCCTTCCTCAAATTTGGAGACCAAAACTGCACACAGTACTCCAGGTGCGGTCTCACTAGGGCCCTGTACAACTGCAGAAGGACCTCTTTGCTCCTATACTCAACTCCTCTTGTTATGAAGTGACTCGGATGCTCACCTGCTCTTCTGCGAGATATTGGCATGAGATGTATTTCGCCATGCTGAGAGAACATCACAGTCTGGTTTGGGAACAGCTCTGCCCAGGACAGGATGGCCCTGCAGAGAGTAGTGCGTTCGGCAGAACGCACCATGGGAACTACACTCGCCCCCCTGCAGGACCTATACATCAGGAGGTGCAGATCCAGAGCAAGCAAGATCATGAGGGACCCCTACCACCCCAGCAACGGACTGTTCCAGCTGCTACGGTCAGGCAAACACCTCCGCTGTCACGCTGTGAAAACGGAGAGGATGAGACGGAGTTTCTTCCCACAGGCCATCAGGACTGTTAACTATTATAACTCCAGGGACTAAATTTTGTCTTCTCTGTATTAACTTTAATTTATATGCTGTAACTGTAATTCTTTTTTTTTTTGCACAATCCGCAGGCATTGCAACTTTCATTTCACTGCACATCGTGTATGTGAATGTGACAAATAAACTTGACTTGACTTGCAAAAGGCAACACCTTCCACAGAATAGAACGCCCTCAGTACAGCTTTGAGTATCAGCGTAGTTTTTGTGTCCAAGTATTTGGAGTGAGACTTGAACGCACAACCTTCTGACTCAGAAATAAGTGTGTGCCACAACTGAAGCGTTTAAACAAGCGTAACAATTCACGTTAATGTGTACTGATTGTTCCATTCCTTTATGACGGGTAATGATATAAAATCCTCTCTCAGCCACATAAGATTATGTGAGTCATGGGACCGTAGAACTTGCTATTTCAATAGTTTGTTATCTGTCATTAGAACGGAGATGAGGAAGAACTTTTTCAGTCAGAGAGTGGTGAAGGTGTGGAATTCTCTGCCTCAGAAGGCAGTGGAGGCCAGTTCGTTGGATGCTTTCAAGAGAGAGCTGGATAGAGCTCTTAAGGATAGCGGAGTGAGGGGGTATGGGGAGAAGGCAGGAACGGGGTACTGATTGAGAGTGATCAGCCATGATCGCATTGAATGGTGGTGCTGGCTCGAAGGGCTGAATGGCCTACTCCTGCACCTATTGTAAAATTTAAAAAAAATATACAGCTACCTCCGCAAACATTGCCTGATGTTACTTTATAAATGATACAAAAGTTTACACCTCTCATTGTCCAGTGGTTTCTTGAGGTGGTGAAGGCACAGGTTGTGAGGATCTTGAATTCACTTTTTAGCCGTGACTGAGTTTGAACAAAGGCGAGGGTGGGGGGGGGATACTGAAAGCTGTGACTGTGAATGTCGTGGTCCCTGGACTTTGAAGACTCACCACTGCTGCGCTCCTACCCCTCGTCGAAATCCATCTGTGATAGAGAGAAGACAGACACAAAGTGCTGGAGTAACTCAGCGGGTCAGGCAGCATCTCTGGAGAGTAGGAATGGGTGACGTTTTGGGTCGAGACCCTCCTTCAGACTGATGTCAGTGCAGAGGGAGATACATAGATAAGGAAGTGTAAGGTGTGAAAGTAGGACAGAGGGAATGGAGACCAAGAGACATGTCCAATAGGTCATTGTTAGCTGGGAGAAGGTAAACAGAGATAAAATGTAGTCGGAGACAGTCAGACTGGTCGGAGAACTGGGAAGGGGGAGGGATGGAGAGAGAGGGAAAGCAAGGTTTACTTGAAGTTAGAGAAGTCAAGCTCTTACCACTGGGGTGTAAGCTGCCCAAGCGTGATATGAGTGCTGTGCATCCAATTTGCACTGGGCCTCACTCTGACAATGGAGGAGGCCCAGGACAGGTAGGTCAGATTGGGATTGGGAGGGGGAGTTAAAGTGTTTAGCAACCGGGAGATCAGGAAGGTTTAGACGGACTGAGTGGAGGTGTTAAGCAAAACCATCGCCCAGCCTGCGCCTGGTCTCGCCGATATACAGAGAGTCAAAGAGCCCAAGAAGAGACCATTCGGCCCACCATGGCCATACTGACCAACAACAATCAGTACATGTCCTCCCTGGGGTGCCACAGTGGCGTACTGGTCGAGTCGCTGCCTCACCGCGCCAGAGGCCTGGGTTCGATCCTGACCTCGGGTGCTGTCAGTGTGGAGTTTGCATGTTCTTCCTGTGGGTTTACCCCGGGTGCTCTGGTTTCCTCCCACATCCCAAAGACGTGCGGGTTTGTAGGTTAATCGGCCCTCTGAAAACTGTGTGGGAAGTGGACGGCGGGATAATATGCGGGCGGCGCGGTGGCGCAGCGGTAGAGTTGCCGCCTTACAGCGAATGCAGCGCCGGAGACCCGGGTTCCATCCCGACTACGGGCGCCGTCTGTACGGAGTTTGTACGTTCCCCCCGTGACCTGCGTGGGTTTTCTCCGAGATCTTTGGTTTCCTCCCACACTCCAAAGACGTACAGGTATGTCGGCTAACTGGCTTGGTAAATGTAAAAATTGTCCCTAGTGGGTGGAGGATAGTGTTGATGTGCGGGGATCGCTGGGCGGCGCGGACCCGGTGGGCCGAAGGGCCTGTTTCCGCGCTGTATCCCTGAACTAAACTAAACTAAACTAGTGTGAATGGGCGATCGATGGTAGGCGTGGACCCGATGGGCCGAAGGCTGTTTGAGACACTGCATGCAGTATCTCTAGCCTAGTCTAAACTTACAAACACCTTGTTTATGTGCAGCTCGTACAGACGATCGAGCTTTTGAGAGACGGACGAGATGGATTTGCAGTCTGGTGCGAGTCTGTGGGCACTTTTAACTTGTGGCCTGTTGGGGTTGTGAACAGTTCAAAGTTACAGGACACTTTGGAACCTAAGGACCACCTGTGCTTAGATGATGGATCAGAAAACAGCCTGTGACGGGGATGAGCCATTGTTAAAGGAGCAACCATTAAGATAAGATGTTACATTGGGCTCCTGCGTCTCACAAATGGATTTATACTGTAACAGATTACATGGCGAAGGTGGACACAAAATGCTGGAGTAACTCAGCAGGTCAGGCAGCATCTCGGGAGAGAAGGAATGGGTGACGTTTCGGGTCGGGACCCTTCTTAATACTGATTATATGGCATTGCCTCTGAGCGAAGGTAGGCACGGTGGCGCAGCGGTAGAGTTGCTGCCTCACGGCGCCAGAGACCCGGGTTCAATCCTGACTGTGGGTGCCATCGGCACGGAGCTTGTACGTTCTCCCTGTGACCTCGTGAGTTTTCTCCGGGTGCTCCGGTTTCAAAGGTTTCAAAGGTCTTTTATTGTCACGTGTACTCATTAAGGTACAGTGATATGCGAATTACCATGCAGCCACACTAGAAAAAGCAACAAGACACACAACTACATAAAAGTTTACATGAACAACCACCACAGCGGATTCTCCACATTCCTCACTGTGATGGATGCAATGCAATGAAGTCTAATCATCTTCCCTCATTTTCCCTCAATCAGTACCCCGTTCCTGCCTTCTCCCCATACCCCCTGACTCCGCTATCCTTAAGAGCTCTATCTAGCTCTTTCTTGAATGCATTCAGAGAATTGGCCTCCACTGCCTTCTGAGGCAGAGAATTCCACAGATTCACAACTCTCTGACTGAAAAGGTTTTTCCTCATCTCCGTTCTAAATGGCCTACCCCTTATTCTTAAACTGTGGCCCCTGGTTCTGGACTCCCCCAACATTGGGGACATGTTTCCTGCCTCTAACGTGTCCAACCCCTTAATAATCTTATACGTTTCGATAAGATCTCCTCTCATCCTTCTAAATTCCAGTGTATACAAGCCTAGTCGCTCCAGTCTTTCAACATATGACAGTCCCGCCATTCCGGGAATTAACCTAGTAAACCTACGCTGCACGCCCTCAATAGCAAGAATATCCTTCCTCAAATTCGGAGACCAAAACTGCACACAGTACTCCAGGTGCTCCACCATCCAGTCGAACTATCCGCAGTCGAAAGTCCCGCAGCCGGCGGTCGAAGCCCCCACGTCGGGGCGATCGAAGCTCCCGCTTCTTGGAGTTCCCGAAGTCGGTCTCTAACCAGAGACCGCCAGCTCCGTGATGTTAAAGTCCGCAGGCACCAGCGGAAGAGCCCAGAGGTCGATCCCTCCACATTCCAAAGATGTGCGGGTCTGTAGGTAAATTGGCTTCTGCAAATTGTCCCTGCTGTGCAGGATAGATAGTGTACGGGTGATCGATGGTCAGCATGGACTCGGTGGGCTGAAGGGCCTGTTTCCACGCTGTATCTCCAAATGAAACCCTGAACCACTCAGGAAAGCGACTGAATACGTGGCTGGAGAAATGAACTCGAACAACATTCAGGGAGTTCAACACCATCCAAGAAAGTTGTTCCGTGTGTAGAATTCTCGGTCTATTGTAAAGTGGGTGATTGCTAACGAGTGCTAATTATATCACGTCACCACAATCGGGTTATAGATCCTTAGGAACAGAGTGTCAGAACAGATGTGGCAGTGAATTTAATTCCACAATGCTAAAATGTGCAGCATTTAGGGCGGCACGGTAGCGCAGCGGTAGAGTTGCTGCTTTACAGCGAATGCAGCGCCGGAGACTCAGGTTCGATCCTGACTACGGGTGCTGCACTGTAAGGAGTTTGTACGTTCTCCCCGTGACCTGCGTGGGTTTTCTCCGAGATCTTCGGTTTCCTCCCACACTCCAAAGACGTACAGGTATGTAGGTTAGTTGGCTGGGTAAATGTAAAAATTGTCCCTAGTGGGTGTAGGATGGTGTTAATGTTCGGGGATCGCTGGGCGGCACGGACTTGGAGGGCTGAAAAGGCCTGTTTCCGGCTGTATATATATGATATGATATGATATGATATAAATAGGAAGGCAAATAAGATCAACAGATCATTGCAGTGTTATTAAATACAGTATTGCAGATCGCAGTCCGACACAGTGATCATCACACAGGAAACGCAAGGAACTGCAGATCAAAGATACTAGAGGAGCAAGATGGACCACTCCGTCGAAATCGCCTATACTGAAGTGTAGTACGCAAAGGAGCGTGACGTCTGCCATTTTAGTAAGCAAAACCCGCCGTTCGCTCTGCCTCTCGCAGTGTAATCAGTGTTTTGGGGGAACAGTATGTGTGATGATACCATTAAAATGCAGAATATATCTCATCAATCAATTCACAGATTTTTATTATTTTTATTTTAAAATGTTTCTGCAAGTTTCTGCCTACTAAAATGGCCGCCGTGACGTACTACGGTTTTTAGGGTCGAGTGGTCTATCTTATAGACAATAGACAATAGACAATAGGTGCAGGAGGAGGCCATTCGGCCCTTCGAGCCAGCACCGCCATTCAATGTGATCATGGCTGATCATTCTCAATCAGTATCCCGTTCCTGCCTTCTCCCCATACCCCCTGACTCCGCTATCCTTAAGAGCTCTATCCAGCTCTCTCTTGAATGCATTCAGAGAATTGGCCTCCACTGCCTTCTGAGGCAGAGAATTCCACAGATTCACAACTCTCTGACTGAAAAAGTTTTTCCTCATCCCAGTTCTAAATGGCCTACCCCTTATTCTTAAACTGTGGCCCCTTGTTCTGGACTCCCCCAACATTGGGAACATGTTTCCTGCCTATAACGTGTCCAACCCCTTAATAATCTTATACGTTTCGATAAGATCTCCTCTCATCCTTCTAAATTCCAGTGTATACAAGTGTACCTTGCTCTGCTCTATTATCTCTGCTGCAGATGCTGAAACCTGGAGCAACACACAAAGTGCTGGAGTAACTCAGCGGGTCAGGCAGCATCTGTGGAAGGAAGTGGATGGGCAACGTTTCCGGTTGGGGACCCTTCTCCAAACAAGAGTTTGAAGAAGGTTCCCAACCTGAACCATTGTCCACATGAGTCAATAGTTCTAGTGGTTCAGTGGTGCTTTATCTGCCTCAGGTGCAACTGCACAATGAAATTATTTTTGTAAGTTTACACATAGGGTTGCCAACTTCCTCACTCCCAAATATGGGACAAGGTGACGTCACCGCCCCGCGCCCCACGTGACCTCACCCAGCCAGCGGCCACGTGCTCCCGCTCCACCAATGGCGGCCGCCCGGGCCGGGAGGCGGGTTGTGTAGGAAAATAAACTGCAGGTGCAGGTTTAAATCGAAGGTGGACACAAAAAGCTGGAGTAACTCACAGTGGGTCAGGCAGCATCTCTGGAGAGAAGGAACGGGTGACATTTCGGGTCGAGACCCTCCTTCAGCCTAAGAAGGGTCTCGACCCGAAACGTCTCCCATTCCTTCTCTCCAGAGATGCTGCCTGACCCGCTGAGTTACTCCAGCTTTTTGTGTCTACCCGGGAGGCGGGTTGCTAGGCAACCTCCGTTAGGCAGCGCCGGGACCTCCGGGCCTACACTGTCCACACCGCACCTAAACTGTCCGGCAGGTGGGCACAGACTTTAACAAGCATCTGCAGTTTTTTTCCTACCACAGTGTCTGGGCTTACAGCTCAATACGGGACAAGGGCGGTCCCGTACGGGACAAACCAATTTAGCCCAAAATACGGGATGTCCCGGCTAATACGGGACAGTTGGCAACCCTATTTACACATGCAGGCGCCGCCATGCTTTGCCGCCATTTCCAAAGTCTAAAGTCTGGTTAGTCCGCAAGCTCGTTGTACTGGAGCAGTTCCAGCGTATAGATGTCCCTCTCACCTCCTCTCCTCTCCTCTCCTCTCCTCGCCTGGCCATCTCTGTGCTTCCTGCAGCCGGCCTTGAAGGCGCTGGAGGCATTACCCCGGTTCACCCTCCTACTGACCCACTCCACGCGTCCGATGTCTCCAGTCCCCGAAGATAGACGCACAATGCTGGAGTAACTCAGCGGGACAGGCAGCATCTCTGGATAGAAAGAATGCGTGACGTTTCAGGTCGAGATTGAAATCGAGTCTGAAGAAGGGTCTCGACCCGAAACGTCACCCAGTCCTTCCCTCCAGAGATGCTGCCTGTCCCGCTGAGTTACTCCAGCATTTTGTGTCTATCCTCGGTGTAAACCAGCATCTGTGGTTCCTTCCTTCACATCGCCAGCTCCCTCCCTGTCCCGTCGACCAGCGAGCCTTCGGGTAGATTCCCGTCCCGCCAATGGATGTGTTCCGGGCGGACACCACTGCCGCGGCACCTTGGAAAAGCCTCTGCCGCCCGGTACCCTGATATTCTGCTGATTTGCTGAGATCCTCCAGATCTTCATGTGTGCAGCAAGGCATTCCTAATCAGATGTACAGCACTTTGGTCAACGTGGGTTGTTTTTAAATGTGCTATACAAATAAAATTGACTTGACTTCACATGGAACTCTAGATCCTGAAATCTTCAGGCAGCATCCATGGAGAGTCCCGACTAGGGTTGCCAACTGTCCCGTATTAGCCGGGACATCCCGTATTTTGGGCTAAATTGGTTTGTCCCGTACGGGACCGCCCTTGTCCCGTATTAGGCCCGCGGGCCACTGTAGGCCCGGACGCTGTAGGCTAACGGAGCGTGTTCGGGGAGCGGAGCCGAGTGTGTTCGCCTGACGGGGGTTGCCTAGCAACCCGCCTCCCGGCCCGGGCGGCTGCCATTGGTGGAGCGGGAGCACATGGCCGCTGGCTGGGTGAGGTCACGTGGGGCGCGAGGCGGTGACGTCACCTTGTCCCGTATTTGGGAGGGAGATCGTTGGCAATCCTAGTCCCGACCCAAAACCACACCTATCCATGTCCTCCAGAGACACTGCCTGCGTTACCACGAAACGAAGACATGGAATAACAGTGTGAGATATGGAGCCAGATATTTCTGTAAAATGGCGATAAAGGGGGAAACTGAAGGCCATTCAACCCCTCCAACTCATTCTGACCTTAATGGCCTATTTGGACTGCAACTCCACCCAATGGTTCAGTAATCTTCAATGCCCTTCGTTGACCAAAACCAAATCTCTCAGTCTTAATTATGAGTTTTTTATTCCCCCTGCAGAATTATGTTCGAGATTCTCTCCAGGCTAATTACATTCACTGCAACATTACACATTATTATATATTACAGATCACTATCTGGTACAGTGGTAATTACACTGTGGTCAGTTACCCTCAAGCCTTGCGCACAGGTTAACTCGGAGCACAGAGTCTTTCCTTGTTATGCAAAGAAATTATTCCTTTTACTCAGTCTTAGATTTTATTACCCTCTCCCCCTCTTCAAATCCAACCTATCCATCCACTCATTAGAAGTCCTCAAGTCCTGGCAATATCCTGATAAATAATTTCTTCATTGTTTCCATATCTGTATCTGCATCTTGACGTATAATCACCATCGCTGGTAATAGCATACGTTAGGAGGGCCATGTTCCAAGTCGCAATTAAATATTAAAGTGGGCCTTAAAGGACAACGGGAGAGGGAGAGAGAGAGAAAGGGAGAGAGGGAGAGAGAGTGAGGAGGGAAGGAGAGAGGGAGAGAGAGTGAGGAGGGAAGAAGAAAGAAGAGGGGGAGAGAGAGGGGGGGAGAGAGAGGGGGAGAGGGGGATTGAGAATGATCAGCCATGATCAGGGTGAATGGCGGTGCTGGCTCGAAGGGCCGAATAGCCTACTCCTGCACCTATTGTCTATTGTCTATTGTCTTAATATCGATTCCTGCCTTCTCCCCATACCCCCTGACTCCGCTATCCTTAAGAGCTCTATCCAGCTCATTTCTCTGACTCTCATTGTGAAGAAGGGTCTCGACACGAAACGTCACCTATTCCTTTTCACCAGAGATGCTGCCTGACCCGCTGAGTTACTCCGGCTGTTTGTGTCAAACTTCAGAAACAGGAGCAGGTGGACTCGGTACAATCACTCTTGCCTGGTTTGGCACACAGTTAGGTCATGGCTGATCTGATCTTGGCCATAGCTCCACTTCCCCACAACCCTTGAATCCCCTGTGTTCCAACAAGCTGTCATGTGCAGCCTTGAATACGAGGATGTTGCCAGGACTAGAGGGTCTGAGCTATAGGCAGATGTTGAGCAGGCTGGGACTCTATTCCTTGAAGCGCAGGAGGATGAGGGGTGATCTTATAGAGGTGTACAAAATCATGAGAGGAATAGATTGGGTAGATGCACAGAGTCTCTTGCCCAGAGTGGGTGAATCGAGGACCAGAGGACATAGGTTTAAGGTGAAGGGGAAAAGATTTAATAGGAATCTGAAAACTTGTTCACACAAAGGTTGGTGGGTGTATGGAACAAGCTGCCAGAGGAGGTAGTTGAGGCTGGGACTATCCCAATGTTTAAGAAGCAGTTAGACAGGTACATGGATAGGACAGGTCTGGAGGGATGTGGACCAAACGCAGGCAGGTGGGACTAGTGTAGCTCGGACTTGTTGGCCGGTGTGGGCAAGTTGGGCCGAAGGGCCTGTTTCCACGCTGTATCACTCTATGACTCTAATACATTCATTGGCTCACCCACCAAGGCTCTCAGAGGAGAGAGGGCCAGGTCACTGGGAACCTCCTTCACCAACCTACAGTAATGTTCCTATGTAGGTGCAGTTCTGGTCAGACCCATTACAAGAAGGTTTTGGAGGCTTTGTCTGCACGCGATCCACTCCCCACACACCCATGTGCCTATCCAAAAACCTCGTGACTGCCACTATCGTATCTGCCTCCACCAGAGTCCCACGGTGGCGTAGGGGTAGAGTTGCTGCCTTACAGCGAATGCAGCGCCGGAGACCCGGGTTCGATCCCGACCACGGGCGCCGTCTGTACGGAGTTTGTACGTTCTCCCCGTGACCTGCGTGGGTTTTCTCCGAGATCTTCGGTTTCCTCCCACACTCCAAAGACGAACAGGTACGCAGGTTGATTGGCCTGGTAAATGTAAAAATTGTCCCTCGTGGGTGTAGGATAGTGCTAATGTGCGGGGATCGCTGGTCGGCGCGGACCCGGTGGGCCGAAGGGCCTGTTTCCGCGCTGTATCTCTAAAAACTAAAACCACTCCTGGCATTGTGTTCCATACATCCTCCACTCTCTGTGTGAGAAAGAAACTTGTCCCACACATCTCCATTAATAGTTCCCCTCAAGACATTAAAACTATGTCCTGAATGTGGGAGGTGTGCGTTTTCACACTTCCGTACCTTTTGCCTGATGGGAGAGGGGAGAAGAGGGAGTGGCCAGGGTGCGACTCGTCCTGGGTTATGCTGCTGGCCTTGCCGAGGCAGCGTGAGGTATCAATGGAGTCAATGGAAGGCAGGTTGGTTAGTGTGCTGGTGATGGTGTGATGGATGGTCTTGATTGTTAGCAGGGACTTAATGGGCCGAATGGGCTAGCTGGGACCTAATGGAGAATACAGGCACCCCTGCCCCGATTTGTCCTGCCTTCCCCCTGTTCCAGCTTTCTTCTCCCCCCCTACAATCAACCCGACCCGAAACATCGCCTATCCATGTTCTCCAGAGATGCTGCCTGACCCGCTGAGTTACTCCAGCACTCTGTGAAACGTCACCTATCCATGTTCTCCAGAGATGCTGCCTGACCCGCTGAGTTACTCCAGCACGCTGTGAAACGTCGCCTATCCATGTTCTCCAGAGATGCTGCCTGACCCGCTGAGTTACTCCAGCACTCTGTGAAACGTCACCCATCCATGTTCTCCAGAGATGCTGCCTGACCCGCTGAGTTACTCCAGCACTCTGTGAAACGTCACCCATCCATGTTCTCCAGAGATGCTGCCTGACCCGCTGAGTTACTCCAGCACTCTGTGAAACGTCACCCATCCATGTTCTCCAGAGATGCTGCCTGACCCGCTGAGTTACTCCAGCACGCTGTGAAACGTCGCCTATCCATGTTCTCCAGAGATGCTGCCTGACCCGCTGAGTTACTCCAGCACTCTGTGAAACGTCACCCATCCATGTTCTCCAGAGATGCTGCCTGACCCGCTGAGTTACTCCAGCACTCTGTGAAACGTCGCCTATCCATGTTCTCCAGAGATGCTGCCTGACCCGCTGAGTTACTCCAGCACTCTGTGAAACGTCGCCTATCCATGTTCTCCAGAGATGCTGCCTGACCCGCTGAGTTACTCCAGCACTTGTGGGCAGAAGGGCTTGTTTCCGTGCTTTATTGTTTCAATGAACCCATGATGCAGCTTAGGATGATTAATAGTGCAATGATCCAGTTGAGAACCTTATGGTTATTAAAATGTCAGGGGTTTGGCTCAGGGGCCGGTTCGGGAAACGTGACAACTGGCGTTCCAGGATATTCAGTAGTTTGGAACCAATGTTCTGGCCTTCTGGATGAGAATTTTTTTAACTGGTTCAGGAATCCAAAGGATCAAGTCAAGAGTCAAGAGAGGCAATTGTCAGATGTCCCAGATAGAACAATGAAATTCTTACCTGCAGCAGCATAACATAATATGTAAACATAGTACACTGTAAACTATACAATAACAAATGTTCAGTGTACGTGTATATACACATACCCAAATGTACATACATACATATATGTTTGTGTGAAAAATGTTCCCAATGTTGGGGGAGTCCAGAACCAGGGGCCACACAGTCTAAGAATAAAGGGGAGGCCATTTAAAACTGAGGTGAGAAAAAACGTTTTCACCCAGAGAGTTGTGAGTTTGTGGAATTCTCTGCCACAGAGGGCAGTGGAGGCCAATTCACTGGATGAATTTAAAAGAGAATTAGATAGAGCTCTAGGGGCTAGCGGAATCAAGGGATATGGGGAGAAGGCAGGCACGGGTTACTGATTGTGGATGATCAGCCATGATCACAATGAATGTCGGTGCTGGCTCGAAGGGCCAAATGGCCTCCTCCTGCACCTATTTTCTATGTACAGGAATCTGAAAACTAACGTCCAGGTTCAGGAGCAGCTTCTCACTGACCATCAGGCTATCGCTAAATTTTTTAAAAATAAAGCCCTCATCGGTAAATTAAAGCTTTTTAATCAGTTATTAATTTACCTTTACCTTCCTATTGCATTTTGTAGCTCGTGTTCATATGTTCGTGAGTTGTAGCAGCAGAATTAGGCCATTCGGCCCATCATGTCTACTATGCCATTCAATCATGGCTGATCTATCTTTCCCTCTCAACCACATTCTCCTGCCTTCTCCCCATAACCCCTGACACCCGTACTAATCAAGAAATAGAAACAGATATTAATGCTGTCCTGTCCATCTTTAATAAACAGTTATCATTGCAATTCACCTCACAAATAAGTTCTGCTTAAATAAACAAGTGTCTAAGAATTTCAATGATTAATTTCCACACGTTCTTACCAGAGACCGTTAATGCTTTCAATTTTATTTAGTTTAGTTTAGAGATACCGCGCAAAAACAGTCCCTTCAGCTCACCCATTCCGCGCCGACCAGCGATCCCCGCACATTAACACTATCCTACACAAACTAGGGACAATTTACAATTTCACCAAGCCAATTAACCTACAAACCTGTACGTCTTTGGAGTGTGGGAGGAAACCGGAGCACCCGGAGAAAACCCACGTGGTCACAAGGAGAACGTACAATCTCCGTGCAGACAAGCACCAATAATCATGATCGAACCCGGGTCTCTGGCGCTGTGAGGCAGCAATTCTACCGCTGCGCCACCGTGCCGCCCTTGTTGATCGATCTGGGTTCACGCTCAGTCACACTTATATTAAACGTAGCAGCCGTCTATTAAGAATATACCAGGACTATACACAATAAAAAGTAACGATGGCAAAGTTTGCAAATCCCCAGTTTCACTTGGCAGTCTCGTTTGCCAAATGAATGTGTGTGTTTTTCCCTGTTTTCAGTGAATTAGCAGCGCCTGAATCCCATGGGAAATTTTTAGTCAACATGCAGAATTAAGTGAAATTGGTCCCTGGACCAACGATCAATGGCTCGTCTCATTCTATGAGGAGGGGGACAAGGTTCTGCTTGAATTGCATTTTCCAAGGTTATATTCCTTTAGTTTTAGACTCCAGCCATCTGCGATATGACACCCTTGCATTCTCCACATGAACAAACACTTCCTTTAGATTTCAAATGCTGAGGGGGTTGCGTTCCAAAATAAGAACCGAAAATGTATAAACAAGGAACTGCAGATGATGGTTTTCCACCAAAAAAAAGACACAAAGTGCTGGAGTAACTCAGTGGATAAAGCAGCATAAAAACATAGAAACATCGATGCAGGAGAAGGCCATTGGGCCCTTCGAGCCAGCACCGCCATTCATTGTGATCATGGCTGATCCTCCACAATCAGTAACCCGAGCCTGCCTTCTCCCCATATCCCTTGATTCCACTAGCCCCTCGAGCTCTATCTAATTCTCTTTTTAATCCATCCAGTGAATTGGCCTCCGCTGCCTTCTGTGGCGGTGAATCCCACAAATTCACAACTCTCTGGGTGAGAAAGCTTTTTCCCACCTCAGTTTTAAATGGCCTCCCCTTTATTCTTAGACTGTGTGGCCCCTGGTTCTGGACTCCCCCAAAATTGGGATCTATGGAGGGAATGGTAAATATTTCACAAGAGGAGTAGATGGTACCGGGATTGAGGTTTTGGAAACAAGGATGACGATGTTAAAATTAATCTCTTAACCAAAAGGCAGTCTCAGTCTGTTTACTCAGGGGGCTGAATAGATGAGACTGAATTAATAGGGTTGGCAGGGCGATGGAAGAATCTTGTGCTCACAACTTTATGGAAGGTCGTCTAGATTTATTTCGCTTATTCATAAAATGCTGGAGTAACTCAGCAGGTCAGGCAGCATCTCAGGAGAGAAGGAATGGGTGATGTTTCGGGTCGAGACCCTTCTTCAGACTGATGTCAGGGGGGCGGGACAAAGGAAGGATATAGGTGGAGACAGGAAGATAGAGGGAGATCTGGGAAGGAGGAGGGGAAGGGAGGGACAGAGGAACTATCTAAAGTTGGAGAAGTCGATGTTCATACCTCTGGGCTGCAAGCTGCCCAGGCGAAATATGAGGTGCTGTTCCTCCAATTTCCGGTGGGCCTCACTATGGCACTGGAGGAGGCCCATGACAGAAAGGTCAGACTGGGAATGGGAGGGGGAGTTGAAGTGAACCGGGAGACCAGTTTGGCCAATGCGGACCGAGCGCATATTTCGCTTAGGCAGCTCACAGCCCAGTGGTATTAATTTTGATTTCTCTCACTTTGGGCCTTCTCCTGGAGCTGAACCCACTCCTCGGCATATGCATACAATGGTGCTTCTTGTGCTTCTTGTGCGTAGTGCTGGAAAGATTGGTAGAAACAGGGCCGCGACGTGAGCGCTCTTTCCTTGACCCCTCACTTCAGGCAGCCCCGCCGTTCCCCCCCTCTCTACCCCTCGCACTTACAGCGAATGCAGCGCCGGAGACTGAGGTTCGATCCTGACTAAGGGCACCGTCTGTACGGAGTTTGTACGTTCTCCCCGTGACCTGCGTGGGTTTTCTCCGAGATCTTCGGTTTCCTCCCACACTCCAAAGACGTACAGGTATGTAGGTTAATTGGCTGGGCAAGTGTAAAAATTGTCCCTAGTGTGTGTAGGATAGTGTTAATGTGCGGGGATCGCTGGGCGGCGCGGATCCGGTGGGCCGAAGGGCCTGTTTCCGCGCTGTATCTCTAAATCTAAAAAAAAAATCTAAACCCTAACAATGGCCTAACGCCTTTATCATCGGTACTTTTTTTGCATTTCTTTCATTCATTGTTCTTTATCTCTCCACACCATCGTCTATATCCCTTATCCCTAACCAGTCTGAAGAAGGGTCTCGACCCGAAACGTCGCCCATTCCTTCTCTCCAGAGATGCTGCCTGTCCCGCTGAGTTACTCCAGCGTTTTGGGTCTGTCTTCAGTTATAGAGGAGTGGATGGGTTCTAGTTGAACAGCTACTGCACCGTAACCATGTCTTTCCCTCAGCTTTGGAACACTTATGTGTCAGGGAGGTCTCATCCACGGTGATAAAAGGATTCAACTTCTAAGGGCGGCACGGTGGCGCAGGGGTTGAGTTGCTGCCTTACAGCGCCAGAGGCCCGGGTTCGATCCTGACTACGGCTGCCGTCTGTACAGAATTTGCGGGTCCTCCCCCGTGACCTGCGTGGGTTTTCTCCGGGAGCCCCGGTTTCCTCCCGCACTCGAAAGACGAACAGGTTTGTAGGCTAATTGGCAAATTGTTCCTAGTGTGTGTAGGATAGTGCTAGTGAGGCACGGACACGATGGGCCGAAGGACCTGTCTCCAAGCGACATCTCTAAACTAAACTAAAGAGGTACAATGCATCTTCTTTGCGCCTGTCTCACCAAGTAAATCTGATTGATTATTCCACTCGCAGTCTGCAGGGAAGAAGTCTAAAGGTCTATTCTGCGGTATTCGGCAGCAGATTTGACTATTGATTAATTTTAAATGGTCACCACATCACCTAATAAGAATAACTAACGGCTACAAATGCATGTGGATTGCACAATTGAAAGCCAGTGGGATCATTGGGGAGATCCTATGGGATTAACCATCGCCAGACTTGGATTTTGCTCACAAGCTTGCAAATAATTGAAATCCATCATCTCGGGGACAGCATGGTAGCCACCCTTCAGCCTTATGGGCCGAAGGGCCTGTTTCCATGTTGCATCTCTAAGCTCCGCAATGACATCTAGCAGCCAGTACCACATCCATCTGGGACCACCCTAACCCATCTAACAGTCCACACGTAGACACAAGTTGCTGGAGTAACTCAGCGGGACAGGCAGCATCTCTGGAGAGAAGGAATGGGTGACGTTTCGGGTTGAGACCCTTCTTCAGACTCTGATTCTTCAGTCTTTAAACCAGCATCTGCAGTTCCTTCCGACACACATCACTGTCCCCGCATTCCCACCCATTAGGGTTGCCAACTGTCCCGTATTAGCCGGGACATCCCGTATTTTGGGCTAAGTTGCTTTGTCCTGTACAGGACCGCCCTTGTCCCGTATTAGGCTCGGGGGGTGCTGTAGGCCCGGACACTGTAGGACCGGACACTGTAGGCCCGGACACTGTAGGCCCGGACACTGTAGGCCTGGACACTGTAGGCCCGGACACTGTAGGTCCGGACAGTGTAGGCCCGGAGGCCCGGGCACTGTAGGCCTGGACACTGTAGACCCGGACACTGTAGGCCTGGACACTGTAGGCCTGGACACTGTAGGCCCGGACACTGTAGGTCCGGACAGTGTAGGCCCGGAGGCCCGGGCGCTGCCTAACGGAGGTTGCGTAGCAACCCGCCTCCCGGCTCCTTGGTGGAGTGGGAGCACGTGGCCGCTGGCTGGGTGAGGTCATGTGGGGCGCGCGGCGATTACGTCACCTTGTCCCTTATTTGGGAGTGAGATAGTTGGCAACCCCTACCGCCCATTTTCCTGCATTCTGCTATTCACTTACGTTACTTCAATAAAACCGTTTTTTTGTGGGGGGGCACAGATTAAGGCTGTTTGTTGGTCCAATATGTTACGAAGTCCTGGGCCATTTGAGAGGGAGGATAGTTGACACCATGGGATATCTTATCCTGAGTCTGTGCCCTCTGGCCCTTGACCCTCCCACTAGTGGAAACATCCTCCCCACATCCACCATATCTAGCCTTGAATTGAATCCAGGAGGAGGGGAGGAGAGGAGGGGGGAGGGGGAGAGAGGGGAGGGGGGGAGAGGGGAGGGGGAGGGGGGGAGAGGGGAGGGGGAGGGGGGGAAGGGGAGGAGAGGGTGCTGCACCAATGCAGGAGAGGTTTGGGCCCAACGGGTCCACTTGGTCTAGTGGATAATAGATTTCCGGGGTTAGAGCTGGAGGCTAATTTATATCTCAGCAGGGGGAAAGAAAAATCTCACCACCAGTGACGCATAGATGCTTTAGAAATAGATTGCAGGTATTTTTTATTGCCTGGAGTCCATCCTCCTTGTGGAACTCCTAATGCCACAGTGCCAAAGTAGAGGACAAAGTCCACTGAATGTGGATGAGCAGCCATGATCACCATAAGACACAGGAGAAGAATCACACCATTCGGCCCATCGAGTCTGCCCCACCGTTTGATTAGGGCTAATCTAGTGTTCCCCATCTCAACCCCATTTTCCTGCCTTCTCCCCGTGCCCTGTACTCACTGGAGTTTAGAAGAATGAGGGGGGACCTCATTCATATGGCGGCACGGTAGCGCAGCGGTAGAGTTGCTGCTTTACAGCGAATGCAGCGCCGGAGACTCAGGTTCGATCCTGACTACGGGTGCTGCACTGTAAGGAGTTTGTACGTTCTCCCCGTGACCTGCGTGGGTTTTCTCCGAGATCTTCGGTTTCCTCCCACACTCCAAAGACGTACAGGTATGTAGGTTAATTGGCTGGGTAAATGTAAAAAAAAAAAAAATTGTCCCTAGTGGGTGTAGGATAGTGTTAATGTACGGGGATCGCTGGGCGGCACGGACTTGGAGGGCCGAAAAGGCCTGTTTCCGGCTGTATATATATGATATGATAAATGATATGATATGATGATATGATATGAAACGTACCGAATAGTGAAAGGCTTGGAGGTGGATGTGGAAAGGATGTTTCCACTAGTGGGAGAGTCTAGGACCAGAGGTCACAGCCTCAGAATTAAAGGACGTTCTTTTTGGAAGGTGATGAGAAGAAATTTCTTTAGTCAGAGGGTGGTGAATCTGTGGAATTCTTTGCCACAGAAGGCTGTGGAGGCTGTCAAGGGATATATTTAAGGCAGAGATAGATAGATTCTTGATTAGTACGGGTGTCAGGGGTTATGGGGAGAAGGCAGGAGAATGGGGTTGGGAGGGAGAGATAGATCAGCCATGGTTGAATGGTGAAGTAGACTTGATGGGCCGAATGGTCTAATTTGCTCCTATCAATTATGACTTTATGACCACAAGCAGAGGAGGGGCTACTTTGGAGTCGAATTGGGGAAACGAGATTGACCAGCTGACGGGCGTTTCAGTAGAAAGCATTTTGGAAACAATCTGATCGCAACTCCTTAAATTGTAACTAGTTCTGGGTGAGGCTTAAGTTTGGATCTCGAAGGAAAGTACTAAATTGGGGAGTAGGGGGGGCAAATTAGATCATTAAGTAGGAGCTAGGAAAATAAATTGGAAGCAGCTGTTATTGGGTATGTCCACATTGGCCAGGTGGGTGTTGTTTAAAGACCAGTTCAGAATTAAGGAGGACAACCCCAAGGTAAGGGAACCCCAAGGTAAGGGAACCCCAAGGTAAGGGGACCCCAAGGTAAGGGGACCCCAAGGTAAGGGGACCCCAAGGTAAGGGGACCCCAAGGTAAGGGGACCCCAAGGTAAGGGGACCCCAAGGTAAGGGGACCCCAAGGTAAGGGGACCCCAAGGTAAGGGGACCCCAAGGTAAGGGGACCCCAAGGTAAGGGGACCCCAAGGTAAGGGGACCCCAAGGTAAGGGGACCCCAAGGTAAGGGGACCCCAAGGTAAGGGGACCCCAAGGTAAGGGGACCCCAAGGTAAGGGGACCCCAAGGTAAGGGGACCCCAAGGTAAGGGGACCCCAAGGTAAGGGAACCCCAAGGAGATACGAGAGGTTGCAAATGAAAGAAGAAAGTGTTTGTAATGTTTAGAAAAATTGGATAGGAACATGGCTGTGCAGAGAATGGTAGGATATGGGTCATGTGCAGATGAATATTAGTTCAATGGCATCATATTTGGCATGGACATTGTGGGCCAAAGAGCCTGTTTCTGCACTGTTCTATGACGTGCAGGCAGCAAACATTAGTTTAACGTGCAGGAAAAGGACCTGCAGATGCTGATTTTCAACTGAAGATAGACACAAAATGTGAGCGTAACTCTGCAGGAAATGGAACAGGAGGACAAAGCTTAAACTGAAAGGCACTCTGGCAGCAACTGTACGCAACAGGACAGATACAAAGTGCTGGAGTAACTCAGTGGGTCAGGCAGCATCTCTGGAGAGAAGGAATGTACCGAATAGTGAAAGGCTTGGATGTGGATGTGGAGAGGATGTTTCCACTAGTGGGAGAGTCTAGGACCAGAGGGCACAGCCTCAGAATTAAAGGACGTTCTTTTTGGAAGGAGATGAGAAGAAATTTATTTCTGTGGGTTGAAACTCTTCTTTGGTTTTGGGTTGAAACCCTTCCTCAGGCATTCGTTTAATATTGACCATGTTCAGCACAGATGTGGTGAGGCTGAAACACCTGTTGTGTACAGTACTATTCTGAGTTTTTTGTTGTAATTCAATGCTGCTTCTGGTTAATATATCAGCAACAAGTTGCAAACCAAGTCAGAGGAATCAATGGCTGGATCAAAATGTTCCCAGTAGCAGATTGGTCTACACAGCCCAGCGTTGAGTTAGAACAGCATCTGAAAAGCAGGACAGTGCAATTTTTCTGGTATTGATTTTTGTTTTTTTTTAATTTGTCTGTACAGCCGCGATGAAGTTTGCATCAATAAAGTGGGTCCTAAATTTAGAATTGATTCCAGCCCTGCCTCAGCCTGTCGGCTGGTGAAGCTGATTTGTGGAGTTTATTACCTGCAATCTCGATCGTTCCAACGCTCTGCTGGACATCTTGTACCTTTTCCCAATCGCCGATGACAGTCTTGCCCTGCGCACTAGACAGCCTGTGGAATCCGTTCCTTGTTCATCGTTTTATTCACAAAATGCTGGAGTAACTCAGCAGGTCAGGCAGCATCTCGGGAGAGAAGGAATGGGTGACGTTTCGGGTCGAGACTTGTTCATCGTTGCTGGCTTTGACTTGTCCTTTTGCCTTACCCTTTCATTCATTTGTTCTTTGTACCTCTTCATACCTCTAATTCCCCTGACTCTCGGTCTGAGGAAGGGTCTCGAACTAAAACGACGCCTATTCTTCCTCCTCCAGAGATGCTGCCTGACCCGCGGAGTTACTATCCTTTTATGTGCTGGCTGTTCCAGAATGCCTTGCAGTTCAAGTCTTGTCCTCCTGTTCCATTTCTTCCACAGCCTCGTTCTTTAATTCTGAAGCCTTCCTGATCATAGAAACATAGAACATAAAAAATAGGTGCAGGAGTAGGCCATTCGGCCCTTCGAGCCTGCACCGCCATTCAATATGATCATGGCTGATCATCCAACTCAGTATCCCGTACCTGCCTTCTCCCCATACCCCCTGATCCCTTTAGCCACAGGGGCCACATCTAACTCCCTCTTAAATATAGCCAATGAACTGGTCTCAACTACCTTCTGTGGCAGAGAATTCCACAGATTCACCACTCTCTGTGTGAAAAAAAACTTTCTTATCTCGGTCCTAAAAGACTTCCCCCTTATCCTTAAACTGTGACCCCTTGTTCTGGACTTCCCCAACATCGGGAACAATCTTCCTGCATCTAGCCTCTCCAACCCCTTAAGAATTTTGTAAGTTTCTATAAGATCCCCCCTCAATCTTCTAAATTCCAGCGAGTACAAGCCGAGTCTATCCAGTCTTTCTACATATGAAAGTCCTGCCATCCCAGGGATCAATCTGGTGAACCTTCTCTGTAAACCCTCTATGGCAAGAATGTCTTTCCTCAGATTAGGAGACCAAAACTGTACGCAATACTCCAGGTGTGGTCTCACCAATGCCCTGTACAACTGCAGCAGAACCTCCCTGCTCCTATACTCAAATCAAATTTCATGGTGTTAAGCTCTTGAATCTTCTCTGCCTTTTCCCTCCCCTCCTTAAAACCCGATCCCTTCAACATCTATTGAGCGCTCATCTAATACCTCCTTCGGCTCGTTTTCTTGTGCAGTTTGTGTGATAAAATGGGACACACTTTATAACTTCTTGTATAAAGGCAAGGTATTTTTGCCCAGATAAAAAATCCTTGTGCCACTGCATTTAAAAAAAGTATACTGTGGATGATTTCTGAGCTCTTTGGTCCGAGAAACATCTTTTATTAAGAGAGTGGATTCAAGTTTTTGCCTCTCTTGTGTTCAGTTGTGGGCACCATGTTATAGGAAATATGTCGTCAAGCTGGAAAGGGTACAGAGAAGATTTACAAGGATGTTGCCAGGACTAGAGGGTCTGACCTACAGAGAGAGGTTGAGCAGGCTGGGACTCTATTCCTTGGAGCGCAGGAGGATGAGGGGGTGATCTTGCCGAGGTGTATAAAATCATGAGAGGAATAGGTCGGGTCAATGCACAGAGTCTCTTGCCCAGAGTTGGTGAATAGAGGACGAGAGCGGCACGGTGGCGCAGCGGTAGAGTTGCTGCTTTACAGCGAATGCAGCGCCGGAGACTCAGGTTCGATCCTGACTATGGGTGCTGCACTGTAAGGAGTTTGTACGTTCTCCCTGTGACCTGCGTGGGTTTTCTCCGAGATCTTCGGTTTCCTCCCACACTCCAAAGATGTACAGGTATGTAGGTTAATTGGCTGGGTAAATGTAAAAATTGTCCCTAGTGGGTGTAGGATAGTGTTAATGTACGGGGATCACTGGGCGGCAAGGACTTGGAGGGCCGAAAAGGCCTGTTTCCGGCTGTATATATATGATATGATATGATATGAGAGGACATAGGTTTAAAGTGAAGGGGAAGAGATTTCATAGGAATCTGAGGGGTAATGTTTTCATACATAGGATGGTGGGTGTATGGAACAAGCTGCCAGAGGAGGTAGTCGAGGCAGGGACCATCTTTTAAGAAACAGGTACATGGATAGGACAGGTTTGGAGGGATATGGGCCAATTACATGGGCAGGTGGGACTAGTATAGCTGGGGCATGTTGGGTCAAAGGGCCTGTTTCCACACTGTATCACTCTATGACTATCTTGGTAATGGTCCATTTCATCTCGTACCCCACTGTTTAAACCGTTCCCTTGGGGGGTGAAGACAGATTCCTGGCTTCAGTCATGTCTTCCCATTTCACTCCTTCACAAACCAGGCATTGCACTTCGAAAGCACTGAATGACACATTCCCTGCCAATTCCAATTTAGCCCCAGAGAATCTAAGTCAGATTTTAAGGTGTTAAATGAAACTAGCTTTACTCCTCTTTTTATCTTGTGTGCCAATTATATAAAAATATCAGCATGATATAAGAATGATGTAAATGAAATAAAGTCACCTTAAGATTTTTACATTTTTTTTAATGATGAAATAGTCTGTATTGAAATTGTAATCAAATGATTTTGGCAAATGGATTTGATGCTTCGAAAGAAGTGTTTGGACTCTGGGTGTTTCAAATGCATTTGATCATTTCTCACTAGCTTTTAAGGCTAGTATCAGGCCATTCGGCCCCTTGAGCCTTTTACAACCGTGCTGTGGTATTGACCAAGAATGTTGACTGTGTCTATCTATTTCAAGGGTGTGGTAAACATACAGAGGGTGGTGGGTATATGGAACGAGCTACAAGAGGAGATAGTGGAGGCAGGTACTATAAACAACATTTAAAAGACTTTTGGACAGGTACATGGATAGGAAAGGTTTGGAGGGAAATGGGCCAAATGTGGGCAAATGTGAGTATGGATGGAGCATCATAGTCTTTTTCCATGCTGTATGACTATTGTAAAGGGGTTTTCTGCGCCAAGCTTTCGCCCGACCTAAGGTCCCCGTGCCTTGCTCTGATCCCTCGACCAGGCCGCGCACACTGGTTCCCCGTGAGTGGTTCGACCCACTCACCCCCTACGGTTCTAGACACTGGACTTAGATGCAGGAGCGTTGATAGTGCAGAAAAACTCAACCAGACCAGATTTGAAGACCAGGGTTTAAATGGAAAAGGCTTTTATTGAGCACTTGGGACTATTGTCCATGAATACTTATACACAGTTCTATTAGACATATGCATAACTACACAAATACCTAGACTCAGTTCTAAACAACATATGCATAACTACACGAATACTTAGACACAGTTCTACCAGACGTATGCACACTTACACGAACACTTTTGACGCAGTTCTAAAAGACATATGCATAACTACACAAATACTTAGACACAGTTCTATTAGACATATTCTTGACTGTAAGATGGGGAACGTACGACACATCGCAAACTTGACCAACACATATTCATTTACACACCCACGTTTATTCAAACCACCCTCCCCTCTACACTAAAACTATGTCCAGGATGTGCAGGATCGGGGTACATGCTCACCATGGGGCTATTACTGGGGTTACTGGCTGTTCGTGCTGCTTCTCCGCTGCTTTCCGTGAGGGTCGTGCTTGTCCCGTGAGTTTCTTCCTTCCGTTTCTTGCGTTCCTGGCCAGTCGTTGCGAGCGTTGCTGGCCAGTCGTTGCGAGCGTTCCTGGCCAGTCGTTGCGAGCGTTGCTGTCCCTGCTGTGAGCGTGTCTGTCTTGCCCGTCTTTTTCGTCTTCCTCCTGGCTTGCGTTCCTTGCAGTTTTCTTGCATGCGTTTTCCAGTTTCCGACTTCTGCCTTGCATGAGTTTAAAACCCAAAAGTCGTGGCCAGTTATACTAATTCTGGCCCGTCCTATCTCCCGCCAGATCTCGGGATCTCTTTGTTTAAAAGATATGTATTGAGTTTTCCCTTTGTCCTGCGTTATGTCCGGGAGTACCGGGGATGGCCAGACGGTATGTTAATTGGTATTTCGTTGAGAGGTGATGGGTTTAACTGGTTTCCCATCACCTACCAGGTAGTTTTCTATGGGCTATTGTGCCCCCTTAACGAGATTAACCGTGTAGGTCGGCTTGGGGCATTGTGAGTATGCTGATGTCAGCGCCCCAGTGTCTGGACTTCGACCTGGTTTCGCAGGTTTCTGCATGGCCAATATCCATCCATTGTTCTGGCCGTGGCTTTGCAGAAACCTAGAGACTGGGCTATAAGGTTTTTGCTCTTGTGGCTGGTCACGAGGTCCCGCGGCCATCTTAGGACCCACGGATTGTGACATCCCTTGGTAAACTGACCGCAGCCTTTCTCCGCTATCAGCCCCAGTCTCCCGTTTAAAATGTCCAAACTGCAGCTCTTTGGTTTGGTGTTGATTGCAGAATGAGGGAAAACTTCTCAAATCTTACACTATGCAGTAGCTGGTGTAAAGCAATTATATTTTTAAAAAAGCAATGTGATGCTTGCTTCCATTTTATTGAGCAGCAATATGCACGGTGGCGCAGCGGTAGAGTTGCTGCCTTACAGCGAATGCAGCGCCGGAGACTCAGGTTCGATCCTGACTACGGGCGCCGTCTGTACGGAGTTTGTACGTTCTCCCCGTGACCTGCGTGGGTTTTCTCCGAGACCTTCGGTTTCCTCCCAGATTCCAAAGGCGTACAGGGTATGTAGGTTAATTGGCTGGGGAAATGTAAAAAATAAACTTTAAAAAAATTGTTCCTAGTGTGTGTAGGATAGTGTTAATGTGCGGGGATCGCTGGGCGGCGCGGACCCGGTGGGCCGAAGGGCCTGTTTCCACGCTGTATCTCTAAATCTAAATCTAAAAAATATTATGTTTAATTGCAAAGTGTAGGAGTTGGATCTTCAAAGCTATTCGTTCAATGAGATCGTGGCTGGTCTGTATCTTAATCCCATGTGTCGGAAGGAACTGCAGATGCTGGGTTACCAAAAGAGCAACAAAGTGCTGGAGTAACTCAGTGGGTCGGGCAACATCTCTGGAGTACATGGAGACGTGGCGCTTCCGGTCGGGACCCTTCCTCCTTCAGGCTTGAGGGGGCTGTGTATAGTTCTGCTGTTACTCAAAGAATGGCACAGTCTGAAGAAGGGTTTTGACCCGAAACATCACCTATTCCTTCTCTCCAGAGATGCTGCCTGACCCGCTGAGTTACTCCAGCATTTCGTGTCTACCATAAGACGGTGTGGATTCAAGGGCTATTCCATTGACTTAGCAACATACTCAAGATCCATGGGACCACGGGCGAGCTGATCTGCTCAAAGTGTTACAATTTAGTTTAGTTTAGAGATACAGCACCGAAACAGGCCCTTCGGCCCACCGGGTTCGCACCGACCACACATTAACACTACCCAACACGCACTGGAGACAATTTACACCTACACCAAGCCAATTAACCTACACACCTGTACGTCTTTGGAGTGTGGTAGGAAACTGATGATCTCGGAGAAAACCCACGCGGGTCACGAGGAGAACGTACAAACTCCGTACAGACGGCGCCCGTAGTCAGGATCGAACCCGGGTCTCCGGCGCTGCATTCGCTGTAAGGCAGCAACTCTACTTTTTTTTAATATTATCAAGAAATACTTTATTCCAGAAAGGAATATATAGGCCTCCTCCAGTGCCATAGTGAGGCCCACTGGAAATTGGAGGAACAGCACCTCATATTTCGCCTGGGCAGCTTGCAGCCCAGTGGTATGAACATTGACTTCTCCAACTTTAGATAGTTCCTCTGTCCCTCTCTTCCCCTCCCCCTTCCCAGATCTCCCTCTATCTTCCTGTCTCCACCTATATCCTTCCTTTGTCCCGCCCCCCTGACATCAGTCTGAAGAAGGGTCTCGACCCGAAACGTCACCCATTCCTTCTCTCCTGAGATGCTGCCTGACCTGCTGAGTTACTCCAGCATTTTGTGAATTAATACCTTCGATTTGTACCAGCATCTGCAGTTATTTTCTTATATTATTCCAGAAATAAATATATACAAAACATGTTCCTTCCTAAACTCCGTCTGACGTTCTTGGAGGCTATACGTACATTCAATGCAGATATTCAATACACCAATTACAAAAAAAATTACCCCCCCACCCTTGCCACTCATGTGACCCACTGGTGTGGAATCCCTTCCCTTATTTGGAGGGGCGTCTCTCTCCACCACACCCTGCTCCCCATGTCCAGCAGCAGAAGGGCCCTAGACTGCGGTCGTCCCCCACAGAGCCTTGGCGTTGGCTGCACCAAGCTTCAGTGCGTCCCTCAGCACGTACTCCTGCAGTCTGCAGCGGGCCAGTCGGCAACATTCCCCCACGGACAGCGCGCTCCGCTGGGAGGTCAACAAGGATCGGGCAGACCAAAGAGCGTCTTTCACCGAGCTGATGACCTTCCAGCAGCACTCGATGTCAGTCTCTGAATGCGTCCCTGGGAACAGCCCGTAGATCACAGAGTCCTCTGTGACGGAGCTGCTCGGAATGAATCGTGACAGGGACCCCTGCAGACCTCTCCAGACTCTCTTGGCAAATCCACACTCTGTGAAGAGGTGGGCCACCGTTTCCTCTCCGTAGCAGCCGTCCCGAAGGCAGCGTGCGCTGGTAGTGAGGTTCCGGCGGTGCAGGAAGGATCTGACTGGGAGGGCTCCCCTCACCGCCAGCCAAGCCAGGTCTTGGTGTTTGTTGGTGAGTTGTGGCGATGAGGCATTTTGCCAGACAAGCTGGGCAGTCTGCTCTGGGAACCACGCCACAGGATCCATGGAGTCATTCCCCTGCAGTGCCTGCAGGACATTCCGTGCTGACCACTGCCCGATGGACTTGTGGTCAAAGGTGTTGGTCCGGAAGAACCTTTCCACGAACGACAGGTGGCGCGGCAATGTCCAGCTGACTGGCACATTGCGTGGCATCTGCGCCAGGCCCATCCTTCGCAACACCGGGGACAGGTAGAACCTCAGCAGGTAGTGGCATTTGGTGCCCACGTGCCTTGGCTCTACGCTCCGCCTGATGCAGCCACACACGAAGGTGGCCATCAGGATGAGGGCGACGTTGGGCACGCTTTTACCCCCGTTGTCTGCCGACTTGTGCATTGTGGCTCGACGCACCCGGTCCATCGCCGACCCCCAAATGAAGTGGAAGACGGCCCTTGGCGTGTCTACTGCTGTGCCACAGTGGCCGTTTAGATGTCCTGTTACACCTGAATCCTATCCATCATCTCAGACTACCTAATCCCACTCTGGCATTCACCTAGACCGAGGCCCTTAGCTCAAATTTACACCACCTTATCCTTCAGTTCCTTTAAAAAACACTTTAAAATCTCAGCCTTCTGCAGATGCAGTTATCCACAGTCCTCAGGAGGTTGAAATTCAACACATTTGCATCCTTCCTTTTGATTGAATTGAAAGATACGACGTGGAAACTGGTCCACGCTGACCATCGATCACCCGTTCGTTCACACTAGTTCTATGTTATCCAACTGGCACCCACCACCGGGGCAATTTAACCGACAAGCTCGCATGCCGGTGGGAGGAACTTGGAGCACCCACATGGTCACAGAGGATGTGCAAACGCCACACAGTCAGCACCTGAGGTCGGGATCGAACCTGGGCCTCTGGTGCTGTGAGGCAGCGGCCCTACCAGCTGTGCCACTGTGCTGCCACATTGAATATAAGAATCCCTTCTCACCTTGGTCCCAAATGGCCGACCCTTTCTCATGAGGCTGCACCTTAGTTCTGGATTCTCACTCGGTATCCCCTCAGTCTCTCAATCTTTGTGTAGGGCGGCACGGTGGCGCAGCGGTAGAGTTGCTGCCTTACAGCGAATGCAGCGCCGGAGACTCGGGTTCGATCCCGACTACGGGCGCCGTCCGTACGGAGTTTGTACGTTCTCCCCGTGACCTGCGTGGGTTTTCTCCGAGATCTTCGGTTTCTTCCCACACTCCAAAGACGTACAGGTATGTAGGTTAATTGGCTGGGTAAAATGTAAAAATTGTCCCTAGTGTGTGTAGGATAGTGTTAGTGTGCGGGGATCGCTGGGCGGCGCGGACTTGGTGGGCCGAAGGGCCTGTTTCTGCGCTGTATCTCTAAAAAAAGGAACTGCAGATTTAGTTTAGATTAGAGACACAGAGTGGAAACAGGCCCTTCGGCCCACTGACCAGCGATCCCTGCACATTAACACAAGCCTACACACACTAGGGACAATCTACACGTATACCAAGTGTGCAAACCCAATCCAATTAATCTACAAACCTGTACGTCTTTGGAGTGTGGGAGGAAACCGATCTCGGAGAACGTTCAAACTCCGTACAGACAGCACCCGCAGTCGGGATCGAACCCGTGTCCCTGGCGCTGTAAGGCAGCAACTCTACCGCTGCACCACCATTCCACCAGATCCTGGTTTACATTGGCACAAACTGCTGGAGTAACTCAACAGTTCAGGCAGCTTCTCTGCAGAAAAGGAATAGGTGACGTTTCGGGTCGAGACCCTTCATCAGGCCAGATCTGAAGAAGGGTCTCGACCTGAAACGTCACCTATTCCTTACCTCCAGGGCTGTTGCCTGAGCCGCTGAGTTACTCCAGCATTTTGAGCCCCTCAACCTTGTTCTACAATGAGATCACCTCTTTGAAACTTTACTGCGTTTGGGCCAATCCTACCCAGTTAATTCTCCCTTGAGTCTTTGGTTCTTTGTGCTCACGAGGGTAAAGTCTACCAGCCTGAAACTATTTATTCTCTTTATCTCATATAGGCATGACAAGCCAAGGCAATGGGATGAGACTCTGTAAAGCTGGAGGATTGAGAAGGCGCTCCTGAACAGTGACCTACCAATGGCGGGCAATCAGTAAGTATGATCAATAACTATCTTGAAATTAACAGGGTGGCGCAGCTGTTAGAGCTGCTGCCTCACAGCGCCAGAGTCCCCGGATCGATCCTGACCTTGGGATGCTGTCTATGTGGAGTTTGCACATCCCCTCTGTAACCCCATGTGTCTCTTCGTAGTGCTCCGGTTTCCTCCCACATCCCAAAGGCGTGTGGGTTTGTAGTTTAGTCGGCCCCCTGTAAATTTCCCCCTGGTGTGTCTAGTTTAGAGATACAGCGCGGAAACAGGCCCTTCGGCCCATCGGGTCCGTGCCGCCCAGCGATCCCCGCACACTAACACTATCCTACACCCACTAGGGACATTTTTTACATTTACCCAGCCAATTAACCTACAAACCTGCACGTCTTTGGAGTGCGGGAGGAAACCGGAGATCTCGGAGAAAATCCACGCAGGTCACGGGGAGAACGTACAAACTCCGTACAGACGGCGCCTGTAGTCGGGATCGAACCCGGGTCTCTGGCGCTGCCTTCGCTGTAAGGCGGCAACTCTACTGCTGCGCCACCGTGTCGGGAGTGGGATCACATGGAACGTGTGAATGGGTGATCAATGATCGCCATGGACAGGATGAGCCGAAGGGCCTGTTTCCATTCTGTATCTCAAAACAAAAGATGCAGCTGCTATCATTGATGATTAATGCACTCAGTAGGCTGAAAGTCTTGTTTCCATGCTGTACTTCCAACCACTAAATATTACATTTGCCAAACGTATCCCTACAATGCTAAATAGTTATTAGGAGCCTTTAGCTATCACTAGACCAAGTGGTCCCGTTGGGCCCAAACCTCACCAGAATTGGAGCAGCACCCTCTTCTCCCTCCCTTCCCCCCCCCCTCCCCCCCCCCCATCTCCAACACCCATTCCTTCTCGCCAGAGATGCTGCCTGTCCCACTGAGTTACTCCAGCTTTTTGTATCTATCTTCAATGTAAACCCGTATCTGCAATTCCTGCCGACACCCAGCTAACAATGGCCTGTTTCCTTTATCATCGTTACTTTTTTGTTTACCTTTCATTCAGCTGTTCTATATCTCTCTATGTCGCCGTCTGTATCTCTCGTTTCCCCGACTCTCAGTCTGAAGAAGGGTCTCGACCCGAAACGTCACCTATTCCTTCTCTCCAAAGATGCTGCCTGACCCACTGACAATAGACAATAGATGCAGGAGGAGGCCATTTGGCCCTTCGAGCCAGCACTGCCATTCAATGCGATCATGGCTGATCATTCTCAATCAGTACCCCGTTCCTGCCTTCTCCCCATACTCCACTATCCTTAAGAGCTCTATCTAGCTCTCTCTTGAATGCATTCAGAGAATTGGCCTCCATTGCCTTCTGAGGCAGAGAATTCCACTGATTCACAACTCTCTGACTGAAAAAGTTTTTCCTCATCTCAGTTCTAAATGGCCTACCCCTTATTCTTAAACTGTGGCCCCTTGTTCTGGACTCCCCCAACATTGGGAACATGCTTCCTGCCTCAATCCTTAAGAGCTCTATCCAGCTCTCTCTTGAATGCATTCAGAGAATCGGCCTCCACTGCCTTCTGAGGCAGAGAATTCCACTGATTCACAACTCTCTGACTGAAAAAGTTTTTCCTCATCTCAGTTCTAAATGGCCTACCCCTTATTCTTAAACTGTGGCCCCTGGTTCTGGACTCCCCCAACATTGGGAACATGCCTCTCACGTGTCCAACCCCTTAATAATCTTATACGTTTACTCCATCTTTTTGTGTCGTTCTTTGCCTCCGTATCCTGGAGGTGAATTTTTAATCCAGCACGGAGGCTCTTCGACGGAACTCAGCGGGGCCTGAGGTTTCTTAGCACTGCTTGGAACAGCTGCTTTGTGTCATTGTCGATCTATTTATACTTCTTGCTGTTGAACTACACAGTCGAAAGAGATGGCAGCTGGGATACAGCACACACCTGACTCCTTGCCAAGCTTCCTCTGAACAGCCAGATTTGTTGATCGTGTGGAAGTTATTTTGTGAAACCGCGTAAAAAAAAAAGAAGGCGCTTTAAGAGAAGCATGGGAACCAGCCCACTGAATGAACCCCATGAAACAGATGTACCTCCCTGGGTGAACTCTGCCCTCTGGGGAACTGTTCGGATACGATACGATAGAACTTTATTTATCCCAGGAGGGAAATTGGTCTGCCAACAGTCGTAAAACAAGATACAGGAAACACGACATTAAAGTGATGAGTGGAATGTCCAGAATTCCGGGACGGCACGGTGGCGCAGCGGTAGAGTTGCCGCCTTGCAGCGAATGCAGCGCCGGAGACCCGGGTTCCATCCCGACTACGGGTGCCGTCTGTACGGAGTTTGCACGTTCTCCCCGTGACCGCGTGGGTTTTCTCCGGGAACTTTGGTTTCCTCCCACACACCAAAGGCTTACAGGTTTGTAGGCTAATTGAGTTCGGTAAAATTGTAAATTGTCCCGTGTGTGTGTGTGTGTGTGTGTGTGTGTGTGAGTAGGATAGTGTTAGTGTGCGGGGATCGCTGGTCGGCATGGACTCGGTGGGCCGAAGGGCCTTTTCCGCGCTGTATCTCTAAACTAAACTGAACTAAACTTTATTTATCCCAGGAGGGAAATTGGTCTGCCAACAGTCGTGAAACACAACAAGATACATGAAACACAAAATTAAAGTGACTCGTGGAATGTCCAGAATTGGGGATGTGCAAGGATTGGGGGGGGGGGGTGGGGGGAGAGGGAGGGGAGTCAGTCTACCCCACCCCACGACAGAAGGGGGAGGGGTTGTGCAATTTGATGGCCACCAGGAAGAAAGGATGTCCTGTGATTTAGTTTAGTTTAGAGATACAGCGCAGAAACAGGCCCTTCGGCCCATCGGATCCGCGCCGCCCAGCGATCCCCGCACACTAACACTATCCTATACCCACGAGGGACAATTTTTACATTTACCCAGCCAATTAACCTACAAACCCGCACGTCTTTGGAGTGTGGGAGGAAACCGAAGATCACGGAGAAAACCCACGCAGGTCACGGGGAGAACGTACAAACTCCGTACAGACAGCACCCGTAGTCAGGATGGAACCCGAGTGCATTCGCTGTAAGGCAGCAACTCTACCGCTGCGCCACTGTGTGGCAATAGACAATAGACAATAGACAATAGGTGCAGAAGGAGGCCATTCGGCCCTTCGAGCCAGCACCGCCATTCAATGTGATCATGGCTGATCATTCTCAATCAGTACCCCGTTCCTGCCTTCTCCCCATACCCCCTGACTCCGCTATCCTTAAGAGCTCTATCTAGCTCTCTCTTGAATGTATTCAGAGAATTGGCCTCCACTGCCCTCTGAGGCAGAGAATTCCACAGATTCACAACTCTGACTAAAAAAGTTTTTCCTCATCTCTGTTCTAAATGGCCTACCCCTTATTCTTAAACTGTGGCTCCTGGTTCTGGACTCCCCCAACATTGGGAACATGTTTCCTGCCTCTAACATGTCCAACCCCTTAATAATCTTATACGTTTCGATACGATCCCCTCTCATCCTTCTAAATTCCAGTGTATACAAACCTAGTCGCTCCAGTCTTTCAACATATGACAGCCCCGCCATTCCGGGAATTAACCTAGTAAACCTACGCTGCACGCCCTCAATAGCAAGTGGCGTTCCGTGCTGCATCTTGGTGGAACCAGTCTGTCGCTGAAGGTGCTTCTCAGGTTGACCAGCGTGTCATGGAGGGGGCGAGCTGTATTGTCCAAGATGCTCCGCAGTTTTGAGGAGCGTCCTCCCCCCTCCAAGACCGCCTCCAGTGAATCCAATTCCGCCCAATGCAAAATCGAACTCCAAACAATACGAGCTAAACAATGCGAACTAAATCTCCTGGGTTTGCCCCCAAGAGAGGCCGACATCAGCAGAATCCTCCTCTCTCTCACAGCATTGCCCAGCAGCTTCTGCTGAATGTGGCAATAATTATTAGCTTTAGTTTAGTTTGGTTTATATGTACTGTGAACTGCGTTTTGCTGCGTGAAAGACAATGCCTGATGACAATCAAGCCGTCCACAGTCTACAGATAGAGGACAAAGGGAATAATGTTTAGTGCAAGATAAAGGTTTTTCCTCATCTCAGTCCTAACTGTCCAGTAAAGTCCGATTAAAGATAGTCCGAGGGTCTCCAATGAGGAAGGTAATAGCTCAGGACCACTCTCTAGTTGGTGATAGGATGGTTCAATTGCCTGACAACAGCTGAGAAGAAACTGTCCCTGATTGTGGAGGTGTGTATTTTCACACTTCTTAGTTTATCATTTTTAGTTTATTGTCACGTGTACCAAGCTTTTGCATTCGAATTGTATTGTCACGTGTACCAAGCTTTTGCATTCTTTTGCATTCGAATTCGAATAAGCGCTTTATTGTATCAACGAGCCCCATGCCTGTTATCCCATGAACAACCTTTGGCCTGCAGTTCACTTTTTGTTTTAGCGTAGAGACACAGCATGGAAGCAGGGCCCACCGAGTCCGTGCCGACCATCGAACAGCGGTACACTAGTCCTATCCCACGCACACTAGAATACCATTTACCGAAGCCAACAAACCTCCACGTCTTTGGAGTGTGGGAGGAAACCGGAGCACCGGGAGAAAACCCACGTGGTCACGGGGAGAACGTACAAACTCCGTACAGACAGCGCCCGTGGTCAGGATCGAACCTGGGTTTCTGGTGCCACGAGGCAGCAACTCTACCGCTGCGCCACCGTGCCACCCTCTTCTCTTCCCAGCAACTCTGGCAGACATTTTGTCCCAGCAAAATCCCACAAGTGCAAACCATGAGTGAATCAACTGATCGGTTTAAGGGTGGAGCGTTCACAAAGACCCAACGACTCCACGCCTGGAGTAATGTGCACGCCTTGGTCTCCTTATCTGATGAAGGATATGCTTGCCAATGGGAAGTTAGCCATCTAAAGCGGAGAAACCATCCCTCCAATAGTGTGACACAAAGTGCTGGAGTACCTTCGGGCGGTCACGGTGGCGTGGCGGTAGAGCTGCTGCCTTCCAGCGAATGCAGCGCCGGAGACCCGGGTTCCATCCCGACTACGGGTGCTGACTGTACGGAGTTTGCACGTTCTCCCCGTGACCTGTGTGGGTTTTCTCCGAGATCTTCGGTTTACTCCCACACTCCAAAGACGTACAGGTTTGCAGGTTAATTGGCTGGGTAAATATAAAGAAATTGTCCCTAGTGGGTGTAGGATAGTGTTAGCGTGCGGGGATCGCTGGGCGGCGCGGACCCAGTGGGCCGAAGGGCCTGTTTCCGCGCTGTATCTCTAAACTATACTAAACTAAACTCAGTGGGTCAGGCAGCATCTCTGGAGAACATGGATAGGTGATTTGTACCAGCATCTGCAGTTATTTTCTTATAGATAGGTGATGTTTCAGGTTGTGACACACCACACTGTTTTAAAAGGTGCTGACTGTCTATCCTATCTATACCTCTCTTCATTTTATATACTTCTATCAAGTCTCCCCTCTGCCCTTTTTTCCAGAGAAAACTATCCAAATCATGTTCAAAAGTGATAGGAGTAGAATCAGGCCATTCGGCCCATCAAGTCTAGTCCACCATTCAATCGTGGCTGATCGATCTCTCCCCATTCTCCTGCCTTCTCCCCTTGACCACTGACACCCACACTAATCCTTCCCACAGAAGGATGAGAGGAGATCTTATCGAAACGTATAAGATTATTAAGGGGTTGGACACGTTAGAGGCAGGAAACATGTTCCCAATGTTGGGGGAGTCCAGAACAAGGGGCCACAGTTTAAGAATAAGGGGTAGGCCATTTAGAACTGAGATGAGGAAAAACTTTTTCACTCAGAGAGTTGAGAATCTGTGGAATTCCCTGCCTCAGAAGGCAGTGGAGGCCAATTCTCTGAATGCATTCAAGAGAGAGCTAGATAGAGCTCTTAAGGATAGCGGAGTCAGGGGGTATGGGGAGAAGGCAGGAACGGGGTACTGATTGAGAATGATCAGCCATGATCACATTGAATGGCGGTGCTGGCTCGAAGGGCCGAATGGCCTCCTCCTGCACCTATTGTCTATTGTCTAATCAAGAATCTATCTATCTCTGCCTTAAAAACATCCAAGTCTGTCCCACCTCTCCAAGGTAATTCCACAGCATGCTGTACTGTGCTGAGATGAATCAGCTCTTGGTTGTGCCACCTTTAAGCTGTGCAGAATTATGTGCCACCTGTCGTTGGCACAATACTTTGCTTCGTGTTGCCTTTGTCGGACAGATATAAATGTTATTAAGCCGTTGTTCTGATTAGACCCTTCTGCCTCTTTATTAATAGCCGAGGCTGTAATCACCTCGCCTGTTTGCATCACACGAGCGGGGCCATCTGTCAGTGTTCACCAAGAGTTCGGCAAGAAATGCCTCCCGCTCACCGATCGATCCCAGCCCTGGAAGGGAGGAACTGGTTTCGGTTCTCTCCCCCCAGCTCTTCAAAGTGAGGCAGCCCTCTCTCTCTCAACCCACTGCTCCCAAGAGTGGAACTCCACCTGTGTGAAGGGGTGGTGAGAGTGGGCCACCTCTGTACAGGGGCGATGATAACAGAATACCTCTATCACTAAGGTGATGAGATTGGAAGTCCACCTCCATACTAGGGTGATGGGATTGGAAGTCCACCTCTGTACTAAGGGTGATGAGATTGGAAGTCCATCTCTGTACTAGGATGATGAGATTGGAAGTCCACCTCTGTAGTAGGGCGATGAGATTGGAAATCCACCTCTGTAGTAGGGTGATGAGATTGGAAGTCCACCTCTGTACTAGGGTGATGAGATTGGAAGTCCACCTCTGTACTAGGGCGATGAGATTGGAAGACCACCTCTGTAGTAGGGTGATGAAATTGGAAGTCCACCTCTGTACCAGGGCGATAAGATTGGAAGTCCACCTCTGTAGTACGGCAATGAGATTGGAAGTCCACCTCTGTACTAAGGTGATGGGGTTGGACATGACAGAGGCAGGAAACATGTTCCCAATATTGGGGGAGTCCAGAACAAGGGGCCACAGTTTAAGAATAAGGGGTAGGCCATTTAGAACGGAGATGAGGAAAAACTTTTATCAGTCAGAGAGTTGTGAATCTGTGGAATTCTCTGCCTCAGAAGGCAGTGGAGGCCAATTCTCTGAATGCGTTCAAGAGAGAGCTAGATAGAACTCTTAATGATAGCGGAGTCAGGGGGTATGGGGAGAAGGCAGGAACGGGGTACTGATTGAGAATGATCAACCATGATCACATTGAATGGCGGTGCTGGCTCGACGGGCCGAATGGCCTCCTCCTGCACCTATTGTCTATAGAACGTGGATATGGGACGTTTTGGGTCAAGACCCTTCATCAGACCATCTGAAGAAGGGTCCCAGCCTGAAACAACGGCTACCTGCCTGACCTGCTGAGTTACTCCAGCACTTTAGCACTATTCTATCACAACGTTCAAGAAACATTTGGACAAGTGCATGGATCGGATAGGTTTAGAGGGATTTGGGCCAAATGCAGGCAGGTGAAACTAGTGCAGACGGGGCATGTTGGCCAGCATGGGCAAGGAGGGCCGAAGGGCCTGTTTCCACGCTGTAGGACTCTGCAGATGTGCAACAAATAACACAGCTCAATACTTTAAATGCTGTCTGACCAGTGGCTTATATATAATCAACATTATATTCTGATCTTCCTGAAATGAATGCTCACCTTGCATTCGCCTTCCTCAACTACCCATTTAACCTGCAAATTTACCTTTTGGGAATCCGGCACCAGAGTTTCCAAGTCCCCTTGCACCTCCGACTTCTGAATCCTCTCTCCATTTAGAAAATAATCTACGCCTTTATTCCTACTACCAAAGTACATGACCGCACACTTTGCTACGCTAAACTCCATCTGCCACTTCGTTGCCAACTCCCCCCAACCAAGAATCAGAGGACATATGTTATTGAAACATATAAGATTATTAGGGGATTGGACACGTTAGAGGCAGGAAACATGTTCCCAATGTTGGGGGAGTCCAGAACAAGGGGCCACAGTTTAAGAATAAGGGGTAGGCCATTTAGAACGGAGATGAGGAAGAACTTTTTCAGTCAGAGAGTGGTGAAGGTGTGGAATTCTCTGCCTCAGAAGGCAGTGGAGGCCAGTTCGTTGGATGCTTTCAAGAGAGAGCTGGATAGAGCTCTTAAGGATAGCGGAGTGAGGGGGTATGGGGAGAAGGCAGGAACGGGATACTGATTGAGAGTGATCAGCCATGATCGCATTGAATGGCGGTGCTGGCTCGAAGGGCTGAATGGCCTACTCCTGCACCTATTGTCTATTGTCTATTGTCTATTGTCTATAAGTTTAAGGTGAGAAGGGCAACAATTAATGGGAACCTGACTGGGAACTTTTTCACCTGGAGGGTGGTGGGTACGAGGAGGTGGTTGAGATGGTGCAGGGACAGGAAAGGTTTAGAGGGAGGTTCAGTCTGAAGAAGGGTCTCGACCCGAAACGTCACCCATTCCTTCTCTCCCGAGATGCTGCCTGACCTGCTGAGTTACTCCAGCATTTTGTGAATAAATACCTTCGATTTGTAAACAGCATCTGCAGTTATCTTCTTATACATAAGGTTTAGAGGGAGTTTGGCCACGCACGGGTAGGTGGGACTAGTGTAGATTGGGCAGCGTGGGCAAGTTGGGCCAAAGGGCCTTTTTCCTGCTATATGACTCTAGGACGAAGACATTCCCATTTGTAATTGGTGAGGGCCATAGTTGGCTGTCCCAAGCTAAGGTTTCCACATTATATGGCACTTGGAACAGTCCAGCACTCTCTCAGAGATGCTAGGCCAACCTGGATCTGATACACAAAAGGACACATAGTGCTGGAGTAACTCAGCGGGTCAGGCAGCATCTCTGGAGAACATGCATAGGTGACGTTTTTGATCAGGACCTTTCTTCAGACACGTTTCGACCTGAAACATCGCTTACCCATGTTCTCCAGAGATGCTGCCTAGCTCGCTGAGTTACTCCAACACTTTGTGTCCGTTTGTGTATCAACCAGCGTCTGCAGTTCTTTGTTTCTGGGTGCAGATCTGATGTATACTGGGCCAAGCCCCAAAGCCACGACAGAAGGGCACATGGAATACTCTGCAGTCCCAAAGGAAGTCAAGTCAAGTCAAGTCAATTTTATTTGTATAGCGCATTTAAAAACAACCCACGTTGGCCAAAGTGCTGTACATCAGTTCAGGTACTAAGAAACGAACATACAATGGCACACAAACATAACAGCACATACATAAACAGTTCACAGCGCCCCCTCAGAGGGCCTCAAACGCTAGGGAGTAGAAATAGGCCTGGACTTAAAGGAGTCGATGGAGGGGGCAGTTCTGATGGGGAGAGGGATGCTGTTCCACAGTCTCGGAGCTGCAACCGCAAAAGTGCGGTCACCCCTGAGCTTAAGCCCAAACCGCGGGATAGTCAGTAGCCCCAAGTCGGCCGACCTGAGGGACCTGGAGATAGAGTGGTGGGTTAGAAGATTTTTGATATGGGGGGGCAAGCCCGTTTAGGGCTTTGTATGTGAATAGGAGGAGCTTGAAGTTGATTCTGTACTGTACTGGGAGCCAGTGGAGAGAGGCCAGAATCGGGGTGATGTGGTCCCTTTTACGGGTACCCGTCAGGAGTCTCGCTGCGGCGTTTTGGACCAATTGCAGGCGGGACAGGGATGATTGGCTGATCCCAGTGTAAAGGGAGTTGCAGTAGTCTAGGCGGGAGGAAATGAATGCGCGGATGATTTTTTTCCCCCTTTCTCCTCCGTGACGAGCTGAATCCCAAAATGGAGGCTTGGAAAAGCAACTGATTCAGTTCTATTTAAGCATCTTCAAGTCACGAATGCAGCACACATTCCGAGTGTTTGCTGGGTGAATCAAGAATCCTCATCTACAGGCAAAGCAAGTGACAGGGACCAGGAATTTACATAATTGTGAATATAGCATTTGAATTAATTATAATGACAATTATTTCTTCATTTTGTGCATTTGTGAAATCTTCTTGTCACAGTTGATGATACTGTAATTGGTATTTGCAACAGGAACCATCTTGCATAAATAGATTTTTAATTTGTACTATCTGAAGCTACGTAGGGTGGGGACGCCTGTCCCTCTCACGACAAGGAAAGACTTGCATTTTCATAGCGTCCGTCACATCCCTTTGGTGACATCCCCTAGTGTCTTGGAACCAATGAGGCACTTTTGACAAGTTGTCACTGTCTGTCCCGGTGTTCGAAACCCCGACAGGTAAGTTAAATTTAGCACGCGGCAATCACCTTGGGCGGCACGGTGGCGCAGCGGTAGAGTTGCTGCCTTACAGCGCTGGCAGCGCCAGAGACCCGGGTTCAATCCCGACTACGGGCGCCGTCTGTACATTCTTCCTGGGTTTTCTCCGTGATCTTCAGTTTCCTCCAAGGACGTGCAGGTGTGCAGGTTAATTGGCTTGGTAGATGTAAAAATTGTCCCCAGTGGGTATAGGATAGTGTTAATGTGCGGGGATTGCTGGTCGGCGCGGACCCGGTGGGCCGAAAGGGCCTGTTTATGAGCTGTATCTCCAAACTAAACTAAACTAATAAGCCCCCCTGCCAAATCCATAAGAGCACAAGGAACAGAATTAGGCTATCGAGTCTGTTCCGCCATTCGATCATGGCTGACCTATCTTTCCCAAGTCCATTGTCCTGCCTTCTCCCCATAACCTTTGCCTTTACTAATCAATTACCTATCAATCTCCCCTTTAAAAATAACCAGTGACTTGGCCTCCACCGTACTCCCTGCAGGTGAAACTCATGGTCTTATGGGGATGCAAACTCAAGATCCCAGATACAGAACCTAGAACAGTGCAGGACAGCACAACAACAGGCCCTTCAGCAAACTTTGCCCGTGATAAACTATCCTTAAGTGAATCCAAGTTAAACTAACCTCTGCTGCTTGCACCTGATCCCTATCCCTCCATGCCCTGCATATTCATATGCCTATGCAAAAGCTCCTAAATGCAATAATCTTGCCACCACCGTGGTCACTTCAGCAAGGAAGGTAACCACTTTCCACTGTCCTGGATCTCTCTACACACACGCACACACACACACACATACACACACACACATACACACACACACACACACACACACACACACACATACACACACACACATACACACACACACACACACACACACACACACACACACACACACACACACACACACACACACACACACACACACACACACACACACACACACACACACATAGACATACACATACACGCACACATACACACACACACACACATACACACACACATACACACACACACACACACACACACATACAAATTACACATACAAACACAAACACACACACACGCACATACACATACACACACACACACACACACATACACACACATACACATATACACACACATACACACACACACACACACACACACATACACACACATACACATATACACACACATACACACACATACACAAACGCACACACGCACACACACACACACACACACACACATACACTCTCTCTCTTTCTCAAGCCTTGCTTTTGGCACATCACTCTGCAACACGCAATCTGCTCAGCTTGTAGACACAACATGCTGTAGTAACTCAGCGGGACAGGCAGCATCTCTGGACAGAAAGAATGGGCGACATTTCGGATCACGACTGATCAGTCTGAAGAAGGGTCTCGACCCGAATCGTCACCCATTCCTTCTCTGCAGAGATGCTGCCTGTCCCGCTGAGTTACTCCGGCATGTTGTGTTTACTTTAGATTGCAACCAGCATCTGCAGTTCTTTCCTACACAATCTGCTCAGCTTGCCAGCGCTGGCCTCCCTTGACGTTGAGGCAGCGTGGGAGTGGGCATGTTGCTTCAGCTGGGCTCCCCAATTAGCTGATCATCGGGTGCCAAGATGTGCCCACGGCATGTTGCGGTGCCAGCCTAAAGCCGAGGCTGGCAGATGGTCCCCAGGTCTCTCGCTTCCAGCTTCCCTTCCGCTTGCATTGATCGGGAGACGGGGTTTAGTCAGTTTTGGGCACACGCACTGAGGCGCGATAGCACAGACTGGATGCCAGAGAGAGACTTGACACTCTACAGTCACAGCTTTGCCTAACACGGCCTCCTCAGTACGCACTCCGAGAGAGCACAGTCATTGCCCTCTCCGAGCTGCCGCCACTGTTTTAAGAAATGTTAACGCTAATCATTCTTCACACAGGCACACAAAAATAAATTGGTTTGTTTTAGTGATTCTGATCTCGTTGCAAAGAGCCAGCATATGGGGGATTGAACGATGTCATAATATTAACGCGTGCGTTCGAGTTGGAGAACATTTGTGCATGACGCCAGTTTGCAAACTCAAAATCCAGGACATGGAACTGTACAGCGCAGGAACAGGCCCTTCAGCCCACGTTGCCCGTGCTAGACTAGTCTTAAACGAATCCAAGTTAAACCAACTTCCGCCTCTTACTCGTGATCTGTATCCCTCCGTGCCCTGCAGATTCATACGTCCATCCAAAAGCTCTAAAATGCTACAATCGTATCTGCCTCCACCACCAACACCCCTGACAGCACATTTGCAATGGAGATGAGGAAGAATTTCTTTAGCCAGAGGGTGGTGAATCTGTGGAATTCATTGCCACAGAGGGTAGTTGAGGCCAGTTCATTGGTTATATTTAAGAGGCGATGGTGCTGCATTTATATAGCCACCCTTTGCATCCCAAAGACTGGAAGGCAAAGGAGGACTTTGTGTGGAATACAGCTAAACCCCTGCCCTGCACAAGAACAGAGGAGAATAGCCTCAGAATTAAAGGACGAAGGTAGACACAAAATGCTGGAGTAACTCAGCGGGGCAGGCAGCATCTCTGGAGAGAAAGAATGGGTGACCCGAAACATCACCCATTCCTTCTCTCCAGAGATGCTGCCTGTCCCGCTGAGTTACTCCAGCATTTTGTGTCTACCTTCGATTTAAACCAGCATCTGCAGTTCTTTCCTCCAGAATTAAAGGACATTAAAGGACATAAAGAATCTTATAGAAACTTACAAAATTCTTAAGGGGTTGGACAGGCTAGATGCAGGAAGATTGTTCCCGATGTTGGGGAAGTCCAGAACAAGGGGTCACAGTTTAAGGATAAGGGGGAAGTCTTTTAGGACCGAGATGAGAACGTTTTTTTTCACACAGAGAGTGGTGAGTCTGTGGAATTCTCTGCCACAGAAGGTAGTTGAGGCCAGTTCATTGGCTATATTTAAGAGGGAATTAGATGTGGCCCTTGTGGCTAAAGGGATCAGGGGGTATGGAGAGAAGGCAGGTACGGGATACTGAGTTGGATGTGATCATATTGAATGGCGGTGCAGGCTCGAAGAGCCGAATGGCCTACTCCTGCACCTATTTTCTATGTTTCTATGTTTCTATGTCGTGGAGGCCAAGACTTTGGGTATTTTTAAAGTGGCAATTGATAGGTTCTTGATTAGCAAGGGTGACAAAGGTTACGGGGAGAAGGCAGGAGAATGGGGTTGAGAGGGAAAAATAGATCAGCCATGATTGAATGGCGGAGTAGATTCAATGGGCAGAATGGCCTAATTCTGCTCCTCTGACTTATGTTTTTAATAATAATAATAATAATATATTCCTTTATTCGTCCTACACAGGGGAAATTTACAGTGTTACAGCAGCAAAGAGAGATGCATTCAAGAGAGAGCTAGTAGAGCTCTTAAGGATAGACAATAGGTGCAGGAGGAGGCCATTCGGCCCGTCGAGCCAGCACCGCCATTCAATGTGATCATGGCTGATCATTCTCAATCAATAGCGGAGTCAGGGGGTATGGGGAGAAGGCAGGAACGGGGTACTGATTGAGAATAATCAGCCATGATCACACTGAATGGCGGTGCTGGCTCGAAGGGCCGAATGGCCTCCTCCTGCACCTATTGTCTAAAGTGGACACAGCAAGATGGTTCCAGGCCCCTCTCTGTTTAAAAATAAAACTTGTCCCACATATCATCTTTAAACTTTGCCTCTCTTCTTAAAATTGTACCTTCCTGTAATTGGCATTTCCTCTCTACAGGGAAAAAGTTCTGACTGTCTACCCTATCTATGCCTCACAAATTTTATATACTTCAATCGGGTCTTCCCTTAGCTTCCTACGATTCTAAAGATTCACAGTTTTTTGGGGGGAGATTGTGTTTCTCTCTATCTGTCATCCATTTCTCCACTCCTTAATTTATTGATGCGTCAGTGTCTGTTATTTTATAGACAATAGGTGCAGGAGGAGGCCATTTGGCCCTTCGAGCCAGCACCGCCATTCAATGTGATCATGGCTGATCATTCTCAATCAGTACCCCGTTCCTGCCTTCTCCCCATACCCACTGACTCCGCTATCCTTAAGAGCTCTATCTAGCTCTCTCTTGAATGCATTCAGAGAATTGGCCTCCATTGCTTTCTGAGGCAGAGAATTCCACAGATTCACAACTTTCTGACTGAAAAAGTTTTTCCTCATCTCAGTTCTAAATGGCCTACCCCTTATTCTTAAACTGTGGCCCCTTGTTCTGGACTCCCCCAACATTGGGAACATGTTTCCTGCCTCTAACGTGTCCAACCCCTTAATAATCTTATACGTTTCGATAAGATCCCCTCTCATCCTTCTAAATTCCAGTGTATATAAGCCTAGTCGCTCCAGTCTTTCAACATATGACAGTCCCGCCATTCCGGGAATTAACCTAGTAAACCTACGCTGCACGCCCTCAATAGCAAGTACCAAATTGGTACCTCAGTACCAAAGACGAACAAGGGCACATGGATATTGCAGTGAATTGAGGGATATGCATATGAAACGGACCAAATAGTGTAAGGCCTGGATAGAGTCAATGTGGAGAGGATGTTTCCACTAGTGGGAGAATCTAGGACCAGTCATAGCCACTGAATTAAAGGATGTTCCTTTAGGAAGGAGATAAGGAGGAATTTCTTTAGTCTGAGGAAGGTGAATCTGTGGAACTCTTTGCCACAGGCGGCTGTAGAGGCCAAGTCAATGGATATTTTTAAGGCAGAGATGGATAGATTCTTGATTAGTACGGGTGTCAGGGGTTATGGGGAGAAGGCAGGAGAATGGGGTTAGGAGGGAGAATAGATCAGCCATGATTGAATGGCAGAGTAAACTTGATGGGCCGAATGGCCTAATCCTGCTCCTATCACATATGACCTTATGGATTCTCACCCACTTTGCCGATGAGAATAGTGGTCTTGGCATTATGTTCAGCACAGACATTTTGAGCTGAAGAACCTGGCCCTGTGCTGCACTGTTTTATGTTCTACTAGACCAAGTGGACCCGATGGGCCCAAACCTCTCCTGCATTGGTGCAGCACCCTCTCCTCCCCCCCATCCCCCCCTCACCTCTCCCTTCTCCCCCACTCCCCCCTCCCCCTCCTCCCCTCCTTTTAAACTTAAAAATGTGAATAACTTTTAAAATATAACACCGATTTCAATGAAAGTACTTGCATTATCACTAAAGTGACGATGGTGAGTGTAAGGTGGGCCTAAAATTGGCGCGCTGTCGTGTACCGTTTTGGCCGAAGTTCAGTCACAAACAAGATAACAAACGAGAGTTTTAGTGTATAGATGTCTAAACTCTTCCAAAGCTTAATTATAATCTCAGGAACCGCAGCTCAGCTTACATAAGGTCATAAGGGTCATAAGAGATAGGAGTAGAATTAGGCCATTCGGCCCATCAAGTCTACTCCGCCATTCAATCATGGCTGATCTATCTCTCCCTCCTAACACCATTCTCCTGCCTTCTCCCCATAACCTCTGACATCTTCTAGCCATGCACGTTACAACCTCTGGTCTCGCTGGTCAGGACGAAGGTATAGGAGTCTGAAACCAGTTACGTCCCGGTTCAGGAACAGTTTCTTCCCAACAATGCTCAGCCTATTGGACACTACAAACTCCAACTACAAACTGCCTGGGTTGTACCAGGGACTTCGGGTTTTATTTTTGCACTACACTGGGTTTTTATTTAATGTTTTTCAATGATGTTATCTATTGGGTAGTGTGTTTACAAACCTGTTGTGCTGCTGCAAGTATGGATTTCATTGGGGAGAGGGTGGAGGGAAAGAGGGAAGGAGAGATGGGGAAGAGGTGGAGGGAGGGAAGGAGAGATGGGAAGGGTGGAAGGAATGTGAGATGGGGAGGGGTGGAGGGAAGGAGAGATGGGGAGGGTAGATCGAGGGGAGGTGGGAGGGAAGGAGAGATGGGGAGGGGTGGAGGGAAGGAGAGATGGGGAGGGGTGGAGGGAAGGAGAGATGGGGAGGGGTGGAGGGAGGGAGGGAGGGAAGGAGAGATGGGGAGGGGTGGAGGGAAGGAGGGATGGGGAGGGGTGGAGGGAGGGAGGGAGGGAAGGAGAGATGGGGAGGGGTGGAAGGAAGGAGAGATGGGGAGGGGTGGAGGGAGGGGAGATGGAGGGGGAGATGGAGGGGAGGTGGGATGGTAAGGGGTGATGTACAGAAGAGATGGGGTGAGATGGTGGGTTAGACAATGGACAATAGACAATAGGTGCAGGAGGAGGCCATTCAGCCCTTCGAGCCAGCACCGCCATTCAATGTGATCATGGCTGATCATTCTCAATCAGTACCCCGTTCCTGCCTTCTCCCCATACCCCCTGACTCCGCCATCCTTAAGAGCTCTATCCAGCTCTCTCTTGAATGCATTCAGAGAATTGGCCTCCACTGCCTTCTGAGGCAGAGAATTCCACAGATTCACAACTCTCTGACTGAAATAGTTTTTCCTCATCTCAGTTCTAAATGGCCTACCCCTTATTCTTAAACTGTGTGGCCCCTGGTTCTGGACTCCCCCAACATTGGGAACATGTTTCCTGCCTGGGTTGCGGGTACGGAAGCTGAGTGGTGGATAAGGAGTGGATGCGTGTGGAATGATGGAGTGTCAGGGATAGACAGTGTGAGGGGTTTGTTGGTTGTTGGATATAAGACAGAAGGTGCAGAGGAATGTATTAGCAGCAGCAGTGGACTGTATAGTGGACAGACAGTAATGGAGGGTTAAAGATGTTGAAGAATTTTATACAATTTTATCTCAGTTTAAGAATAAGGGGTCGGCTCTTTAAGACTGAGATGAGGAAATACTTGAGGAAAAAAACTACAGATGCTGGTTTAAATCAAAGGTAGTCACAAAATGCTGGTGTAACTCAGCGGTTCAGGCAGCATCTCGGGAGAGAAGGAATGGGTGACGTTTCGGGTCGAGAACCTTCTTCAGACTGAAGAAGGGTCTCGACCCGAAACGTCACCCATTCCTTCTCTCCCGAGATGCTGCCTGAACCGCTGAGTTACTCCAGCATTTTGTGTCTACCTTTGAGGAAATACTTTTTCACCCAGAGAGTTGTGAATCTGTGGAATTCTCTGCCACAGAAGGCAGTGGAGGCCAATTCACTGGATGTTTTCACGAGAGAGTTAGATTTAGCTCTTCGGGCTATAAGAAAATAACTGCAGATGCTGGTACAAATCGATTTATTCACAAAATGCTGGAGTAACTCAGCAGGTCAGGCAGCATCTCGGGAGAGAAGGAATGGGTGACGGCTAATGGAATCAAGGGATATGGGGGAAAAAGCAGGGTACAGATTTTGGATGATCAGCCATGATCATATTGAATGGCGGTGCTGGCTCAAAGTGCCGAATGGCCTACTCCTGCACAAATTTTCTATGTTTCAATGTTTCTATGTGTGGAACAATACCTCCCTCAGCTCATCATTCTCGGTTTAGTTAATGTGCAATTGTTAAATCTCACGGTAGCATTCTGGGCCAGTGCTGGAGCTGATCCTAAAGCTAACAGGAGGAGGTGGTGTCAACATATCGTGGGACATCATACGTACAGATGGAGCAGAGGGGCTTTAGGATCCAAGCATTTGTTACTGTCTCTGGGAGGTTGATTCAGCCAAAAATAAACTGTTCAATCATTGCTATATTTAAACCTTCAAAAACTGCAGCAACAGATTTTCGGACTAAATTTGAAAGATCAAAGGAGTTTCATGGAGTCTCACATTGGAAACACATGCCCTGATCCGCCAACAGCCACCCATTCACACTAATCCTACTCTAATCTACGTGGGCGGCACGGTAGCGCAGCGGTAGAGTTGCTGCTTTACAGCGAATGCAGCGCCGGAGACTCAGGTTCGATCCTGACTACGGGTGCTGCACTGTAAGGAGTTTGTACGTTCTCCCCGTGACCTGCGTGGGTTTTCTCCGAGATCTTCGGTTTCCTCCCACACTCCAAAGACGTACAGGTATGTAGGTTAATTGGCTGGGTAAATGTAAAAATTGTCCCTAGTGGGTGTAGGATAGTTAATGTACGGGGATCACTGGGCGGCACGGACTTGGAGGGCCGAAAAGGCCTGTTTCCGGCTGTATATATATGATATGATATGATATGATATGATAATTGTACTTTTATTCTTCCCCTGTCCCCGTAACTTCTTCACACGTGGGGCAATTTACTGGGGCACCCATTAAGGGTTGCCAACTTCCTCGCTCCCAAATAAGGGGCAAAGGGTGATGTCACCGGCCCGCGTGACCTCACCCAGCCAGCGGCCACGTGCTCCCGCTCCACCAATGGCGGCTGCCATTGGCGGAGCGGGAGCACGTGGCCGCCGTCTGGGTGAGGTCACGTGGGGCGCGGGGTTGTGACGTCACCTTGTCCCGTATTTGGGAGCGAGGAAGTTGGCAACCCTAATCAAGGCCAACATCGCTCGTTGCCCTGAGAAGGTGGTGGTGAGTTGTGTTGGGGAACTGCTGTAGTTCCTGTGAAGGTGCTCTCACAATGTTGTTGGGTAAGGAGATACATTGGAACGTAAAGGTGAAAGAGCCAACTAGACAGCTTCCCAGGCCCACTTCACCACGCAAAAGGATCATGGCTGATCTTCTGACAGTATTACCCTCCCCAGCCCCACGATCCCAGTTCGTCTCATCAGCAAAGTTTAGTTTCGAGATGCAGTTCTTCGGTCAACTAGTTCCAAATTATCCCGCCTTCCCATCCTACGCACCAGGGGCAACTTACAGAAGCCGATTACCCGACAAACCTGCATGTCTTTGGGATATGGGAGGAAACCAGAGCACCTGGAGGAATCCCAAGCAGGTCACAGAGAGCGTGCAAACTCTGTGCAGGCAGTGTGGGTAGTTGGGATCGAACCCGGGTCTCTGGCGCTGTAAGGCAACAACTCTACCGCTACGCCACTGTGCCAATCTTGGATTTGAATACAATCAGTATCTAAGCTGGCACAGCATTCTGGAGAAGAGAAGTCCAAAGATTCAGCAATAGACAGACAATAGGTGCCGGAGTAGGCCATTCGGCCCTTCGAGCCAGCACCACCATTCAATGTGATCATGGCTGATCATCCACAATCCCTCTCTCCCCCTATCCCGCTATCCTTAAGAGCTCTATCCAGCTCTCTCTTGATTGCATTCAGAGAATTGGTCTCCACTGCCTTCTGAGGCAGGGAATTCCACAGATTTACCACTCACTGACTGAAAAAGTTTTTCCTCATCTCCGTTCTAAATGGCCTACCCCTTATTCTTAAACTGTGGCCCCTGGTTCTGGACTCCCCCAACATTGGGGACATGTTTCCAGCCTCTAACGTGTCCAACCCCTTAATAATCTTATATGTTTCGATAAGATCCCCTCTCATCCTTCTAAATTCCAGTGTATACAAGCCTAGTCGCTCCAGTCTTTCAACATACGACCGTCCCGCCATTCCGGGAATTAACCTAGTAAACCTACGCTGCACGCCCTCAACAGCAAGAATATCCTTCCTCAAATTTGGAGACCAAAACTGTACACAGTACTTTTCGTGCGGTCTCACTAGGGCCCTGTACAACTGCAGAAGGACCTCTTTGCTCCTATACTCAACTCCTCTTGTTATGAAGGCCAACATTCCATTGGCTTTCTTCACTGCCTGCTCTATCTGCATGCTTCCTCTCAGCACCTCAGTAGGAGGATGTTTCTCCTCATTTCAGTCCTAAACAACCTATGTTGACACCGCTAACCCCTAATTGTAGACACTGTGGTCTGAACAGACATATACACGCTGTTGAATTCAATTAGATCACCTCGCATCATTCTTACAAACTCAAGAGTACAGAACCCAAAATGGAGGAACACGGAACTGCAGGTGCTGGAATCTTGAGGGGGAAAAAAACAAAGTGCTGGAGGAACTCAGCAGGTCAGGCAGCATTAGCGGAGGGAATTGACAGACAATGTTTCAGGTCGGGTCTGTAATGCAAACTGATGAAGAGTTCCAGCACGAAACATTCTCTGTTCATTCTTCCCTTCCCCTCACAGACGCTGCCTGACCATCTGAGTTCCTGTTATGTAATCCCAACCCTCGCGTGACATGCATCTTTGGAGCCTGTCTGGTACAATCTTCACTGCATTCCCTCTAAAACAAGTACATCTTTCCTCAGGGGAAAGAAGATCAAAGTTGTACACAACTTTGTACAAGCGCCGTTTCACTGAGGCCTAATATAATTTCAGCAAAACATCTTTATTCTGGTACTCAAGTTCTCTTGGAATAAAGGCCAACCTACAACTTGCCAAGTTAACTCCTGCAACACCTTTACCTTGGTTTTTATTGATATATAACGTTTTTAATCACCCTGTTATAGAAAAGATGTTGTCAAGCTGGGAAGGGCGCAGAGAAGATTTACCAGGATATTGCCAGGACTGGACAAGCTAGATGCAGGAAAAATGTTCCCAATGTTGGGGGAGTCCAGAACCAGGGGCCACACAGTCTAAGAATAAAGGGGAGGCCATTTAAAACTGAGATGAGAAAAAAACTTTTTCACCCAGAGAGTTGTGAATTTGTGGAATTCTCTGCCACAGAGGGCAGTGGAGGCCAATTCACTGGATAAATTTAAAACAGAGTTAGATAGAGCTCTAGGGGCTAGCGGAATCAAGGGATATGGGGAGAAGGCAGGCACGGGTTACTGATTGTGGATGATCAGCCATGATCAGGCGGCACGGTAGCGCAGCGGTAGAGTTGCTGCTTTACAGCGAATGCAGCGCCGGAGACTCAGGTTCGATCCTGACTACGGGTGCTGCACTGTAAGGAGTTTGTACGTTCTCCCCGTGACCTGCGTGGGTTTTCTCCGAGATCTTCGGTTTCCTCCCACACACCAAAGACGTACAGGTATGTAGGTTAATTGACTGGGTAAATGTAAAAATTGTCCCTAGTGTGTGTAGGATAGTGTTAATGTGCGGGGATCGCTGGGCGGCGCGGACTTGGTGGGCCGAAAAGGCCTGTTTCCGCGCTGTATCTGAAATATGAAAATAATATGAAAAAATATGATCACAATGAGTGGCGGTGCTGGCTTGAAGGCCCAAATGGCCTCCTCCTGCACCTATTTTCTATGTTTCTATAACCCAGAGGGCCTGAGCTATAGGGAGAGGTTGAGCAGGTTGAGACTCTAACCCTTGGAGCACAACAGGATGAGGGGCGATCTTATAGAGGTGTGTAAGATCACGAGAGGACAAGAGAGGGTAAATGCACAGTCTTTTAGCTAGAGTAGGGGAATCAAGAACCAGAGGACATAGGTTTAAGGTGAGGGGGGGTTGGTGGGGGGGGGGGGGAATATTTAACAGGAACCCAAGGGGCAACTTTTTTGACACAAAGGGTGAAAAGTATGTGAAATGAGCTGCCAGAGGAGGTAGTTGAGGCAGGTACTATCACGATATTTAAAGAAACATTTGAACAGGTATATGGATAGGATAGGTTTTAGAGGGATACTAGACCATGTGGACCCGTTGGGCCCAAACCTCTCCTGCATTGGTGCAGCACCCTCTCCTCCCCTCCTCCCCTCTCCCCCTCCCTCCATCCTCTCCCCCTCCCTCCCTCCTCCCCCTCCCTCCCTCCTCCCCCCTTCCGCACCCTCCCCCCACCCCCCTCACCTCCCCTCCCCCTTCCCCCCCACTCCCCCCCCTCCCACCCCCTCCCTCCCTAGGAGATAGATTTAAACTTTAAAATGTGAATAACTTTAAAAATATAACACCGATTTCAATGACATTTCTTCCATTAGCACCAAAGGGACGACGGTGAGCAAGGTGGGGCCTAAAATTGTCGCGCTATCGTGTACCGTTTTGGCTGTAATTCAGGAACAAACAAACAAACAAACAAACAAACAAGAGTTTTAGTGTATAGATGGGCCAAACGCGGGCAGGTGGTAATAGTGTAGATGGGGCATGTTGGTCGGCATGGATAAGTTGGGCCGAAGGGCCTGTTTTCATGCTGTATGACTATAAATGTCTCACGTTTTTCTACATTACACTCCGTCTGACTTGTTATTGTCTACTTATTAGTCCATGTACCCTGTGTGTCCTCATCAGTACTCCCACTAAGTTTCATGTTGTCTGCAAACTTGGAAACGTCACATTCGATTCACTTGGCAATATATGTGTGATTAGTTAGAGCCCATGCCTCCAGTACTCAACAATTAACAGTCTGCCAACTTATGAAATACGCCTACTCTTTATCTATCTGTTAACCAGCTCTCAATCTGTGCACGTACTGTAGACGACAAAGTAATTACAAACTAAGGTGGGGCGGCACGGTGGCGCAGCGGTAGAGTTGATGCCAGTGACACAGGTTCGATCCCGACTACGGGCGCTGTCTGTACGGAATTCGGACATTCTCCCTGTGACCTGCGTGGGTTTTCTCCGGGAGCTCTGGTTTCCTCCCACACTCCAAAGTTCAAGATTCAAGATTCAAGATTCAAGATAGCTTTATTTGTCATCCAATATTGGACGAAATTCAGTCACCCACAGTCCAACAATAAAAGCATTAAATAGGCATTAAAATGACACAACCCCAAAAACACACAAAAAAAGAAACATCCATCAAAGAAACATCCATCACAGTGAGTCTCCTCCAGTCCTCTCTCTCCTCACTGTGATGGAAGGCCACAATGTCTTTCCCTTCTCCTGCTGTCTTCTCCCACAGTCAGGTTGTTGTGGTTGCAGGCCACGCCGGACGGTCCGCAGCGGGCCAAGCCCAAGGCGAGTCGCAGCCGCTCCCGCAGCCTCCGGAGACGGCCGGCTCCGCCGATGATAAGTCCGATCCGGGGCGGGCGAACACGCTGCTGCTGTTGCTGCACGTCGGGGCGGTCGTGGCTCCCGACATTGAAGCCCCCGCCCAGCAGAGAAACATCCCGCGGCATATTTTAGGCCGCGCCGGACGGTGAAATGTCCGCGACCCAAGTCCGGGGCTTGGTTTGTACTGGTTTGTGGGTTAATCAGCTTCAGTAACATTGGGAATTGTCCCTAGTGTGCAGTATAGCAGTGCCAGTGTACCATGCAATCGCTGGTCGGCACAACCACGGCCTATCTCCACGTAGTATCTCTAACATCTAAAGTAAAGTCTGAAGTCTAAACGTAGAACAGGCTTTGGACAGAGTGGATGTGGAGAGGATGTTTCCACTAGTGGGAGAGTCGAGGACTAGAGGTCATATAGCCTCAGAGTTAAAGGACTTTCCTTTAGGAAGGTGATGAGGAGGAATTTCGGAGTGAGTAATTCTGGCACAGTTCCTGTAGCCACGACCAGAAAGTGTTAGAGCAGTAGGAACAAATGGACTCCTCGAATAATAATCAACCAAAGAATTTCTCATTTACATCCAGTAATGAGAGAAATTAGACACAAACACAGCGTGCCTCGCGAGGTTAGCTGATTATAGGAAAGCCCAGTGGTGATTAAGGCACGGACTGGAGAATGTTATCCAGGGTATTGCTGTGAAGATCAAAGATTGTTCCAACATCAATCCCCTTTTTATACAATAGACTATAGACAATAGACAATAGACAATAGGTGCAGGAGTAGGCCATTCGGCCCTTCAAGCCAGCACCACCATTCAATGTGATCATGGCTGATCATTCACAATCAGTACCCTGTTCCTGCCTTCTCCCCATACCCCCTGCCTCCACTATCCTGAAGAGCTCTATCTAGCTCTCTCTTGAATGCATTCAGAGAATTGGCCTCCACTGCCTTCTGAGGCAGAGAATTCCACAGATTTACAACTCTCTGACTGAAAAAGTTTTTCCTCATCTCCGTTCTAAATGGCCTACCCCTTATTCTTAAACTGTGTGGCCCCTGGTTCTGGACTCCCCCAACATTGGGAACGTGTTTCCTGCCTCTAACGTGTCCAACCCCTTAATAATCTTATATGTTTTGATAAGATCTCCTCTCATCCTTCTAAATTCCAGTGTATACAAGCCTAGCCGCTCCAGTCTTTCAACATTGGAGTTGATTCTAGTTTGGTTTTTCAACATTTACCGCTCCGCTGCATGTCTCCTCAACTCGGTTGATTATTATTCAAGGAGTCTATGGGAGTTCTCCTCCTCTCTCCACCATGGGTTCGGTAACCAGCCCAAGTTGGGCCGAAGGGCCTGTTTCCACGCTGTGTGACTCCAGATTCAGAAAATAACAAGGGAAGCACAATGGTGCCTCGACCCCGAAGCGTCACCCGTTCCTTCTCTCCAGAGATGCCGCCTGTCCCGCTGAGTTACTCCGGGATTTTGTGTCTCTCTGAGTCGACTCGGGCTCGCTGCTTCTTGTGCTCCCATGTTTCAGCGGCCACGGTTCCCGACAGATTTGCCCAGGGGCTGTGTTGGCTTTGCAGTCCGTATCACATCTCCTGACCAGATCTTTTCCCGTCAGGTACAAATCAGGAGCGCGATGGAACACTCTCAACTTAAACGTAGAACATAGAAAAATAGGTGCAGGAGTAGGCCATTCGGCCCTTCGAGCCTCCACCGCCATTCAATATGATCATGGCTGATCATCCAACTCAGTATCCCGTACCTGCCTTCTCTCCATACCCCCTGATCCCTTTAGCCACAAGGGCCACATCTAACTCCCTCTTAAATATAGCCAATGAACTGGCCTCAACTACCTTCTGTGGCAGAGAATTCCACAGATTCACCACTCTCTGTGTGAAAAAAAACTTTCTCATCTCGGTCCTAAAAGACTTCCCCCTTATCCTTAAACTGTGACCCCTTGTTCTGGACTTCCCCAACATCGGGAACAATCTTCCTGCATCTAGCCTGTCCAACCCCTTAAGAATTTTGTAAGTTTGTAACTTGCAGGAGAGGATTACAGCTGAGCGTCCGAGACAAAGCAAGCCACTTGGTATGCTGACCGCCACCATAGACATTCACTCCCTTGGGCACTGGTGCATGCCTGAACCAACTGCAGCATGCACCGGATCAGATAATGACCCTTCCTCCAGTGCTCTGACTGTATGTTGGTGCATTTATTTACACAGTATACCATGTAGTGCATAAAATCACGAGAGGAAAAGATCGGGTAGACGCACAGAATCTCTTGCCCAGAGTAGGTGAATCGAGGACCAGAGGACATAGGTTTAAGGTGAAGGGGAAAAGATTTAATAGGAGTCTGAAGGGTAACTTTTTCACATAAAGGGTGGTGGGTGTATGGAACGAGCTGCCAGAGGAGGTAGCTGAGGCTGGGACTATCCCAACGTTTAAGAAACATTTAGACAGGTACATGGATAGGACGGGTTTGGAGGGATATGAGCCAAACGCGGGCAGGTGGGACTAGTGTAGCTGGGACATGTTGGCCCGTGTGGGCAAGTTGGGCCGAAGGGCCTGTTTCCACACTGTATCACTCTGTGACTCCATACAGCAACTCTTCAGATTGATGTCTCTGAAGAGTATTTTATGTGTTGTTTTGAAAGAAAAAGACTCAAAGTGTTGGAGTAACTCAACAGGTCAGGCAGCAGCTCTGGAGAATATGTAAAGGCAATGTTTCAAGTCGGGACTCTTCTTCTGGGTCCAAAACATTACCTACCCAGGTTCTCCAGAGATGCTGCACGACGCGCTGTGTTACTCCAGCAATTTGTATCTTTTTCTTGTAAACCAGCATCTGCAGTTCCTTTTGTGTTAGACAATAGACAATAGACAATAGGTGCAGGAGTAGGCCATTCAGCCCTTCGAGCCAGCACCGCCATTCAATGCGATCATGGCTGATCACTCTCAATCAGTACCCCGTTCCTGCCTTCTCCCCATACCCCCTCACTCCGCTATCCTTAAGAGCTCTATCCAGCCCTCTCTTGAAAGCATCCAACGAACTGGCCTCCACTGCCTTCTGAGGCAGAGAATTCCACACCTTCACCACTCTCTGACTGAAAAAGTTCTTCCTCATCTCCGTTCTAAATGGCCTACCCCTTATTCTTAAACTGTGGCCCCTTGTTCTGGACTCCCCGCTGCTGGTTTCTCTCCAAGCTCCACCCCATTCCGATGAGGACGTTTCTTGTCGTTCCTTCTTCCCGCTCTCTCCAGCGATACAGCATGGAAACGGGACCGTCGGCCCCCCGAGCCCACGCCGACCATCAATGGTCTCATTCCCACTAGTTCCATGTAATTGCACTTTCACACCCACTCCCCACACGCCGGGGACAGTTTGCATCGGTCAATCAATCGACAAACCCTTTGGGATGTGCGAGAAAACCGGAGCACCCGGTTGGAACCCACACCGTCGCAGGGAGAATGTGCAAACTCCACACAGACACAGCACCCGAGGTCAGGATGGTACCGGTGTCTCTGGCACTGTGAGGTGGCAGCTCTACAAGCCGACCCTGCTGTGCGGCCTCACTTTGACCACTGGGTCCAGATCCTGGAATACCACGAGGGAGAACTTTCCCCAGAGGCTTTCATGGTGACAGCTGGGCACGGGCAATTCTCAAGGGCAGTTGAGGATGGGAAGTACAGGCTGGCACGGCTAACAACACACCCACCCCGGGACTGAACAGTGAAGGTGGCGGCTCAATTAATAAGCATGCCTGACCCACTGCGATCCTCCATCACTTTGTGTTTTTACTAAGAGCTGCTGCCTTACAGCGCCAGAGACCCGGGTTCGATCCTGACTATGGGTGCTTGTCTGTACGGAGTTTTTCATTTAGAGATATAGCGTAGAAACAGGCCCTTCGGCCCATCGGGTCCGCGCCGCCCAGCGATCCCCGCACACTAACACTCTCCTACACCCACTAGGGACAAAAAAAATTTAACACACATTTGCCCAGCCAATCAACCTACAAACCTGCACGTCTTCGGAGTGTGGGAGGAAACCGAAGATCTCGGAGAAAACCCACACAGGTCACGGGGAGAACGTACAAACTCCGTACAGGCAGCGCCCGAGTTTGTACGTTCTCCCCCGTGACCTGCGTGGGATTCGTCCCACACTCCAAAGACATATGGGATTGTAGGTTAATTGGCTGGGTATAAATGTAAACAAAAATTGTCCCTAGTGTGTGTAGGATAGTGTTAGTGTGCGGGGATCGCTGGTCGGCGCGGACCCGGTGGGCCGAAGGGCCTGTTTCCACGCTGTATCTCTAAACTAAACTAAACTAAAGCAACCAACTGGTTTTGTTCACCTTGCTGTTGGTGGCATCTTGCTGTACATCTGTCTGCCCCCTCCCACCCCCCCCCCCCCCCCCCACCCCTCCTCCTTCCTCCCTACAACCTACCAGCTCCTGAACTTGTGTAGGAAGGAACTGCAGATGCTGGTTTAAATCAAAGATAGGCACAGAATGCTGGAGTAACTCAGCGGGACAGACAGCATCTCTGGAGAGAAGGAATGGGTGACGTTTTGGGTGGAGACCCTTCTTCAGACTGATGAGAGAAGTATTGCTTGGTGCTGTGGGAAGGGCTGGAAGATGGTGAGGACGCTGGGTCCCCAGTGCCAGTGCATGTGCTGTCGGGAGCGGGACACAGACAGCTACATGTTGGGCTGAGCCAGGCAGCGAACTCTCCAATTAAACATTCCCCAAAGTACAAGGGTGATATTAGGCAAGAGCAGAGAAATGCAGTGGGGGCTAATTGATTTCACACCGCCTGTCATCAGCTATGCCCCACAGTATCATCGCAACGCTGCAGCTTTGAAGTGAAGATGGCGGCACGGTAGCGCGGAGGTAGAGTTGCCGTCTTACAGCGCTTGCAGCGCCGGAGACCCGGGTTCCATCCCGATTACAGGTGCTGTCTGTACGGAGTTTGTACGTTCTCCCCGTGACCTGCGTGGGTTTTCTCCGAGATCTTCGCTTCCCTCCCACACTCCAAAGACGTGCACTTTGTAGGTAAATTGGCTTGGTAAATGTAAAAATTGTCCCTAGTGTGTGTAGGATAGTGTTAATGTGCGGGGATCGCTGGGCGGCGCGGACCCGGTGGGCCGAAGGGCCTGTTTCCGCGCTGTACCTCTAAACTAAACTAAACTAAACTAAACTAGATGCATTTGGATGCCTTCAGAATACCCCTGCTGACTCTGTTAATAATACACCTGTCGATTTAATGAATGGCAAACTCCCTGCAATCAGCAATCAGCAATGTACCAATAATCAAATCATTAATTATAACAGCTATCATCTTCAGTTTTTAGAGATACAGCATGGAAACAGAGCCCTTCAGCCCAACGAGTCCACGCCGACCAGCGATCACTGTATTTATTCACAAAATGCTGGAGTAACTCAGCAGGTCAGGTAGCATCTCAGGAGAGAAGGAATGGGCGATCACTGTAGTTCTACGTTATCCCACTTCCTCATCCACTCCCTGAACACTAAGTTTGATTTACAGAGGGTTTATTAACCGATTGCAGGTCGGGCAGCTTCTCTGAGTCATTGAGTCATTGAGAGTGGAAACTGTTGTACTTCGTGGTCCGGTACCTGTTGTACCTTTAGTGACTCTGGACGGACCACAAGTACACGTGTATAAAAGGTTACATTGCTGGAGCTCAACTCCAGGCTGTTTATTCCGTGGCCACCTGCATCCAGAGTGACCGCCTAATCACACCCATCACTTATATACACAGCCATACAAAGTAGTTCTTGGATACACAAAGTAGTCCCAGCAATATCACAACATCCCCCTTGTCTTATATATTACAACATCCCCCTTGTCTTATATAAAATTGGTTTCTTTACCATTCGAGGGCTAAAATATATTTAACAAACAAAACCAAAACACCATTGCTTTTTGCAAACAAAACCAATAACACAACTAAACACAACTAAACACAATTGCTTTTTTCGCCATCATGGTGGTCACTCCTCTGCGGAATTTCACTCATCGCCGGGTGGTCACTCATCTCCGGGTGGTCACTCACTCCGTGTGGTCACTCACTCCGTGTGGTCACTCACTCCGTGTGGTCACTCATCTCTGGGTGGTCACTCGCTCCGTGTGGTCACTCACTCCGGGTGGTCACTCACTCCGTGTGGTCACTCATCTCTGGGTGGTCACTCATCTCTGGGTGGTCACTCACTCCGTGTGGTCACTCACTCCGTGTGGTCACTCATCTCCGGGTGGTCACTCACTCCGGGTGGTCACTCACTCCGTGTGGTCACTCATCTCTGGGTGGTCACTCATCTCTGGGTGGTCACTCACTCCGTGTGGTCACTCACTCCGTGTGGTCACTCACTCCGTGTGGTCACTCACTCCGTGTGGTCACTCACTCTGGGTGGTCACTCACTCCGTGTGGTCACTCCACAGATATATACATTTATACAAAAGCATCAAATATAATACATTAAGCTTTCAGTACACAGATCACTACACAGGTCATTAAACATAAAATATTCATTTTGTTCCATATCTTCCCCTCAAGAAGACGTGCTGTGTAGATCAAACGTAGTGTAGGCTCTAGATGCTCCACCACCATAATTTGCCTGCCACTGCTGGCTTCCCACTGCTGGCTTCCCACTGCTGGGTTGGCACTGCTGGGCTCCCACTGCTGGGCTGGCACTGCTGGGCTCCCACTGCTGGGCTGGCACTGCTGGGCTCCCACTGCTGGGCTGGCACTGCTGGGCTCCCACTGCTGGGCTGGCACTGCTGGGCTCCCACTGCTGGGTTGGCACTGCTGGGCTCTCACTGCTGGGCTCCCACTGCTGGGCTGGCACTGCTGGGCTGCCACTGCTGGGCTGGCACTGCTGGGCTCCCACTGCTGGGTTGGCACTGCTGGGCTCCCACTGCTGGGCTGGCACTGCTGGGCTCCCACTGCTGGGTTGGCACTGCTGGGCTGGCACTGCTGGGCTCCCACTGCTGGGTTGGCACTGCTGGGCTCCCACTGCTGGGCTGGCACTGCTGGGCTCCCACTGCTGGGTTGGCACTGCTGGGCTCCCACTGCTGGGCTGGCACTGCTGGGCTGGCACTGCTGGGCTGGCACTGCTGGGCTCCCACTGCTGGGCTCCCACTGCTGGGCTGGCACTGCTGGGCTCCCACTGCTGGGCTCCCACTGCTGGGCTCGCACTGCTGGGCTGGCACTGCTGTGCTCCCACTGCTGTAATCGCGGTGCGATCGCGCCTCCGCTGCAGTGCGCTCTGGCCCCGCCCACAGGTGCTCCCCGGCAGCTGCCGTTCAACTTTTCGAACGCGCTGCCGCTGGCCCCGCCCACAGGTGCTCCCCGGCCCCGCCCACGGGTGCTCCCCGGCCCCGCCCACAGGTGCTCCCGGCAGCTGCCGCTCAAATTCGCACGCGCTGCCGCTGCCTCGGGCCCAGGGCCTCCCGACTCTACGGTCGACGCCCCAGGGTAAGTTCACAGTGCCTCGGCCTTACCGGCCGCCGCACCTCCGCGGGTGGTCGGTCCCTCCGGTCGCCGACCCCCTCCGGTCGCCGACCCCCTCCGGTCGCCGACCCCCTCCGGTCGCCGCACACCCCCGTGGGTGTCAGCCTCCCCCGGGCCTCCCCCGGTCGCCGCACACCTCCGTGGGTGTCGGTCTTTCCGGTCACCGCACACCTCCATGGGTGTCGGTCTTTCCGGTCACCGCACACCTCCATGGGTGTCGGTCTTCCCCGGTCACCGCACACCTCCGTGGGTATCGGTCTTTCCGGTCACCGCACACCTCCATGGGTGTCGGTCTTTCCGGTCACCGCACACCTCCGTGGGTGTCGGTCTTTCCGGTCACCGCACATCTCCATGGGTGTCGGTCTTTCCGGTCACCGCACACCTCCATGGGTGTCGGTCTTTCCGGTCACCGCACACCTCCATGGGTGTCGGTCTTTCCGGTCACCGCACACCTCCATGGGTGTCGGTCTTCCCCGGTCACCGCACATCTCCGTGTGTGTCAGGTCTCCCGGTCTCTCCCCCGCGAAGCAGTCGCAGGCTTCTAATCTCGGGCCTACACAGGTGCTGGGGCGCGACGTGGGCCTACACGCACCGCCCCCAGCAGCTTGCAGCGTCACGTCGGCAACTCGGCGCCGACCACTGAGCAGGTAACTATACCAACTCACACTGGCTCTGTCGGGATGCACTCCAAACGTCCCGTACCGAGCTGGAAACTTTTCTTTTGTTTTGTTTCCCTTCAGGGCTTTTTTTTCTTCTTTTTAACCTTTTCTGCTCGGGCATGCTTCATTCCCTCCCTAGGCGAAACACCAAACCGCTGCCACCATGTTGTTCTTCATGGTCCGGTACCTGTTGTACCTTTGTTGTGACTCTGGACCACGAGTGCACATGTTTAAGATGTTATCATGGTGCAGCTTGTACTCCAGGCTGTTTATTCCAAGGCCGCCTGGATCCAGAGTGACCGCCTAATCACACCCATCACTTATATACACAGCCATACAAAGTAGTTCTTGGATACACAAAGTAGTCCCAGCAATATCACAACAGAAACAGGCCCTTTGGCCCAACTGGCCCACACCGAAAAGGAATAGGTGATGTTTTGGGTCGGGACCCTTCTTCAAGCTGAGAGTCAGGGGAGAGGGAAGCTCGGGCAGGTGGGATGAGTGTAGATGAGGCATCTTGGTGGGCATGGGCAAGTTGGGCCGAAAGTTTCCCAGCAGTGTGACTATGACTCTAACCCTCACCCACACTCAGGGGGCAGGTTTTACAGAGGCCAATTAACCCAACGACCAGCACGTCTTTGGGGATGTGGGAGTAAACTGGAGCATCCGAAGGAAACCCACGCAGTCGCAGGGAGAACACGTAAACTCCACACAGACAGCACCCGAAGTCAGGGTCGAACCGGGGTCTCTGGGCAAAATGGCAGTGACACTTTGCACCCGGTTACCGAGCCAACCCCTTCCTATCTCCACCCGAGATTACCCCTCACGTTAAATACTGGAATCCCCTTACCCCCTGTACTGGGGATTCACCTGCACCAACGATGGACATTTTTTCAGGTCGGTCTGGAATCTCCTCCCTGATTCTCCACCCCTCCCCTCTACAGCATGTTCTGTAACCTGCCTCTCTGTCCACGTGGCCCTGACAGCTAGAACCAAACTAGAATCAACTCCAATGTTGAAAGACTGGAGCGACTAGGCTTGTATACACTGGAATTTAGAAGGATGAGAGGAGATCTTATCGAAACGTATAAGATTATTAAGGGGTTGGACACGTTAGAGGCAGGAAACATGTTCCCAATGTTGGGGGAGTCCAGAACAAGGGGCCACAGTTTAAGAATAAGGGGTAGGCCATTTAGAACTGAGATGAGGAAAAACTTTTTCAGTCAGAGAGTTGTGAATCTGTGGAATTCTCTGCCTCAGAAGGCAGTGGAGGCCAATTCTCTGAATGCATTCAAGAGAGAGCTAGATAGAGCTCTTAAGGATAGCGGAGTCAGGGGGTATGGGGAGAAGGCAGGAACGGGGTACTGATTGAGAATGATCAGCCACGATCACATTGAATGGCGGTGCTGGCTCGAAGGGCCGAAGGGCCTCCTCCTGCACCTATTGTCTATTGTCTATTGTCTAAACCTACTGTGCAGAAATTGTAGCTGCAGATTTCTAATAAAATGCCAGGGGTCGCAATGGGTTTCTAGTTTAGTTTAGAGATACAGCCCACCAAGTCCGCACCGACCAGCGATCCCCGCACACTAACACTATCCTACACACACTGGGGACAATTTGCAATTATACCAAGCCAATTAATCTACAAACCTGTACGTCTTTGGAGCGTGGGAGGAAACCGGAGATTCGGAGAAAACCCACGCAGGTCACGGGGCGAACGTACAAACTCCGTACAGACAGCACCCATAGTCAGGATTGAACCAGGGTCTCTGGCGTTGTAAGGCATAACTCTACCACTGTGCCACCGTGCCGCCCAATGTTGACTGGAAGTTGACTGGAAGATCAGAAATCTATCCTGAGCGTATGAGCGGATCATTCAACAGTCCGATAACCGTGAGGGAAGCAGCTGTTCTTGAATCTGCTGGTGCGGGCTTTCAAGTTGTTTTATCTTCTGCCCAACAGGAGAGGGGAGAAGGGGCAGTAACCGGGCCGTGAGTGGGCATTGATTATGTTGGCTGCTTTCCCGAGGTAGTGTGGAGTGTAGGTGGAGCCGATGGAGAGTTTTGGGGACAGTTCTCATTGTCGAGATGGCAATATATATGCGAATTGTTGTTATGCTTCTGAAATGGAATTTGCACAGAAGGAGAACAGAGGAACATAGGAAATTTAGATTTAGATTTAGATTCAGAGACACAGCGCAGAAACAGGCCCTTCGGCCCACTGGGTCAATTTTTACATTTTACCCAGTCAATTAACCTACATACCTGTACGTCTTTGGAGTGTGGGAGGAAACCGAAGATCTCGGAGAAAACCCACGCAGGTCACGGGGAGAACGTACAAACTCCATACAGACGGCGCCCGTAGTCAGGATCATAGAAACATAGAAACATAGAAAATAGGTGCAGGAGTAGGCCATTCGGCTCTTCGAGCCAGCACCGCCATTCAACATGATCATGGCTGATCATCCAACTCAGTATCCCATACCTGCCTTCTCTCCATACCCCCTGATCCCTTTAGCCACAAGGGCCACATCTAACTCCCTCTTAAATATAGCCAATGAACTGGCCTCAACCTGATCGAACCTGAGTCTCCGGCGCTGCATTCGTTGTACGGCAGCAACTCTACCGCTGCGCCACCGTGCAGCCCTAGGAGCAGAAGTAGGCCATTCAGCCCCTCACGCCTGCCCTACCGTTCAATATCATGATGGCTGATCACCTCCTCTCTGTACCACTTCCCTCGGTGCCTGACCTTTCCAAAATGCATCCACCACCTTAAATTGAATAGCCTTGTCACAGGTAGGGGGTCCCACTATGTATTAACTGTTGTACTCTTAGACAGGTGCATGGATGTTGTGGGTGCCCCACCCTGTCGCAGGCACCCCTGGGTGACCCAGGGTGTGGCGGCACAGCTCACCTCTGCGTGTGTCTCGGCAGGCTTGCTCAGGAAGGGGACGCGGCGGAGCTGGAGATCATCTCCCAGCAGGTGGAGGAGGAGAGGCATCGCGTGGCCCCCGTGCAGCTGGTCAGCTTTGCCTACCGTGACCTGCCCCTGGCTGCCCTCGACCTCTCGCTGGCCGGCTCCCAGCTGCTCTCCAACCCGGACGAGGACGACCAGAAGGAGAGGTGAGCGGTCCCGACAGAAACTCCCCGCCCCCGTGAAACCCAAACACGATGCGCCTGGGAAACCCAGCTGGTCAGGCAGCATCTGTGGAAGAAAACGCACAGACGACGTTTTGGGTCGGGACCCTTCTTCAAACTGATGGAATAAGGAGGAGAAATCTCTCATCCAGCTATCTCAATAGACAATAGGTGCAGGAGGAGGCCATTCGGCCCTCCGAGCCAGCACCGCCATTCAATGTGATCATGGCTGATCATTCTCAATCAGTACCCCGTTCCTGCCTTCTCCCCATACCCCCTGACTCCGCTATCCTTAAGAGCTCTATCTAGCTCTCTCTTGAATGCATTCAGAGAATTGGCCTCCACTGCCTTCTGAGGCAGAGAATTCCACAGATTCACAACTCTCTGACTGAAAAAGTTTTTCCTCATCTCAGTTCTAATCCATCAATCCGAAGGAGAGTCCCGCCCCAAATCCTTATTCGTCCAGTTCCCTGCACGCTGTATCTGTACACTGTGGATGGCTCGATTGTAATCATGTATTGTCTTTCCGCTGACTGGTTAGCAAGCAGCAAAAGCTTTTCACTGTACCTCGGTACACGTGACAATAAACTAAACTCTCAAACTCCCTCCACAGATGCTGCCTGATACGCTGAGTTCCTCCAGCACCAATACGGGACAAGGGCGGTCCCGGACGGGACAAACTAATTTAGCCCACAATTCACTGGAGTTTAGAAAGATGAGAGGGGATCTTATAGGGATGTATAAAATTATAAAAAGGACTGGACAAGCTAGATGCAGGATACATGTTCCCAATGTTGGGGGGTTCCAGAACCAGGGGTCACACAGTCTAAGAATAAAGGGGAGGCCATTTAAAATTGAGAAGAAACGTATCCACCCAGAGAGTTGTGGATTTGTGGAATTCTCTGCCACAGAGGGCAGTGGAGGCCAATTCACTGGATGAATTTAAAAGAGAGTTAGATAGAGCTCTAGGGGCTAGTGGAATCAAGGGATATGGGGAGAAGGCAGGTACGGGTTAGTGATTGAGAATGATCAGCCATGATCACATTGAATGGCGGTGCTGGCACGAAGGGCCGAATGGCCTCCTCCTGCACCTATTGTCTATTGTCTATTGTCTAATACTTCCTCGGTGAAGCTTTGAAGCATCAGCCTTGATTCTTGCACTCGGTTCTGGCTCGTTCTGGTTCTCAGTTCTGGTGCTGGCTCGAAGGGCCAAATGGCCTCCTCCTGTGCCACCCACTTTCTATGTTTCTATGTTTCTAAAATACGGGATGTCCCGGCTAATACGGGACAGTTGGCAACCCTCATACCACATGGGGTCCCTCAGTTCCCTGTGATCCTTGGTTTGTGAGGATGCTGCCTGGAGTATGTGTTCTGATGGGACAGAGTTGTAATTATGAAAGGTTTACACTCTGCGTTAATTGTTGACTGAGTTCAAGAGCATTGTTCTCGAATTAAACTGCAGGGTATCCAATCTGTGGTACTTCTCAAATATTTTCCTTTGTATTGGTAATTAATGGAACGATTGCAATGTCAGAGCGCCCTAAGGTACTAATTTTCTGATCAATTTCCTCAACCTAGTTCTACCACGTTCTCTCCACTGTTGTTCCCATTGATGCCAACTTGGGGGATCAACAAGCTGTGGTCAGCATTACTGCGCGAGAGGCCCAAGGGGAATTTAGAGGAATCAGGCCCTTTGGCCCACTGTCCGGTCTCAGGACAGCATGGGATCCAGGCCCTTCGGCCCACCATGCCCATGCCGACCCATGCCCCATCTAAAGTCATAAGTGAAAGGAGCAGAATTAGGCCATTCAGCCCATCAATTCTACTCCGCCATTCCATCATGGCTAATCTATCTCTCCCTCCTAACCCCATTCTCCTGCCTTCTCCCCATAACCCCTGACACCCGTACGAATCAGGAATCTCTGCAAATTAAAAATATCCATTATCTTGGCTTCCACAGCCTTCTGTGGCAATGAATTCCACAGATTCACCACCCTCTGACTAAAGAATTTACTCCAGCGTTTTGTGTCTATCTTCGGTTTAATCCACCATCCGCCCCACACATATTCCATCTTCCTTCATACACATATTCACCCATTGATTAGGTTCCCACGTGCCTGTCTAATTCTTTCTTAAACGTTGGGATAGTGGCAGCCCCAACTACCTCCTCTGGCAGCTCGTTCCATGCACCCACCGCCCAGGGTTGTAACGCCCAGCCTCTCTGTCCACTACAGCTCCAACTGGCTGAAGCCATGCTGTGGGGGCCGGGCGGCCGTCTGGCAGGTGGTACTGCTCAGCGTCAGCCTCAACTGCTTCCTGGTGGCCTCCGTCGTGCTGGTCGTCATTCTCCTCTTGCTCGAGCTGCTCATCGACACCAAGCTCCTCCAGTGTGAGTACCCGCGCCATGTTACTCTGAGTACTGGGCCCCATGGTAGTGTTACTCTGAGTACTGGGCCCCGTGGTAGTGTTACTCTGAGTACTGGGCCCCATGGTAGTGTTACTCTGAGTACTGGGCCCCGTGGTAGTGTTACTCTGAGTACTGGGCCCCGTGGTAGTGTTACTCTGTACCCGCGCCAGGGTAGTGTTACTCTGAGTACTGGGCTTGTGGTAGTGTTACTCTGAGTACTGGGCCCCGTGGTAGTGTTACTCTGAGTACTGGGCCCCGTGGTAGTGTTACTCTGAGTACTGGGCCCCGTGGTAGTGTTACTCTGAGTACTGGGCCCCATGATAGTGTTAATCTGAGTACTGGGCTTGTGGTAGTGTTACTCTGAGTACTGGGCTCCGTGGTAGTATTACTCTGTACCCGCGCCAGGGTAGTGTTACTCTGAGTACTGGGCTTGTGGTAGTGTTACTCTGTACCCGCACCGTCGTAGTGTTACTCTGAGTACTGGGCCCCGTGGTAGCATTACTCTGAGTACTGGGCCCCATGGTAGTGTCACTCTGAGTACTGGGCCCTGTGGTAGTGTTACTCTTAGTACCCGTCCCGTGGTAATGTTACTCTCAGTACTGGGCTCGGTGGTGATGTTACTCTCAGTGGGAGTGTTGCTCAATACTGGCCCCAGTGGTAGTATTACTGTGGGCACTGTCCCCATTGTTACTCGGTCCGTGTGCAAACACCAGTGAGTAATGTTACTCTGTACGAGTGCAGACCCCAGGGAGTAACGTTACTCATTGTACTGACACTACTGTGTAACGTTAATGAGTGAATACTCCATGCGTTCCGTCTTATTACTCCTGGAGAAAATGGCGCCTTGTCTCTGTCACCTAATGATTGCCCTCCCTCTCTCTCCCCAGTTACCAGTGCGTTCCAGTTTGCTGGAGTCATTCACTGGATAAGTCTCGTCATCCTTTCGGTCTTCTTCACAGAGGTGAGTGTTTGGCCGTGAGCCCCAGGGTTGCTGGCCGCTGGTTAAACAGTGATCTGCTCGGCTATCAATCTTGTGTTTGATGCGGCAACGTCAACTCAACCACCGGCGGCTCCTTTGTAACCGCGAAGGTGAGGTATGGTGAACGTACCGACTCCAACTGCACGGAGTCCAGAACCAGGGGCCACACACAGTCTAAGAATAAAGGGGAGGCCATTTAAAACTGAGATGAGAAAAAAACTTTTTCACCCAGAGAGTTGTGAGTTTGTGGAATTCTCTGCCACGGAGGGCAGTGGAGGCCAATTCACTGGATGCATTTAAAAGAGAGTTAGATAGAGCTCTAGGGGCTAGTGGAATCAAGGGATATGGGGAGAAGGCAGGCACGGGTTACTGATTGTGGACGATCAGCCGTGATCACAATGAATGGAGGTGCCTGGCTCGAAGAGCCAAATGGCCTCCTCCTGCACCTATTTTCTATGTTTCTGTGTTTCTATGTATCATTGGAGCATTTGTGACCCACCAATCCTACTGCCCGAACAGACAATAGACAATAGGTGCAGGAGGAGGCCATTCGGCCCTTCGAGCCAGCACCGCCATTCAATGTGATCATGGCTGATCATTCTCAATCAGTACCCCGTTCCTGCCTTCTCCCCATACCCCCTGACTCCGCTGTCCTTAAGAGCTCTATCTAGCTCTCTCTTGAATGCATTCAGAGAATTGGCCTCCACTGCCTTCTGAGGCAGAGAATTCCACAGATTCACAACTCTCTGACTGAAAAAGTTTTTCCTCATCTCAGTTCTAAATGGCCTACCCCTTATTCTTAAACTGTGGCCCCTTGTTCTGGACTCCCCCAACATTGGGAACCTGTTTCCTGCCTCTAACGTGTCCAACCCCTTAATAATCTTATACGTTTCGATAAGATCTCCTCTCATCCTTCTAAATTCCAGTATATACAAGCCTAGTCGCTCGAGTCTTTCAACATATGATAGTCCCGCCATTCCGGGAATTAACAGCACCTTGGGCAGCTTACAACGCAGCAGTATGAATGTTGATTCTCTTCCTCCTGGGGTAGACTGACTCTCATCAGTAGCAGTAGTCATGGGCAGTAAATTAATTTTCTCTTCCTGGGGGCTCCAGGTGAGTTTGATGGTGACGGTACATTTGTGGTATCCTGAACATGACAATAAATCCAGGTGATTTGTTTGGCCTTTTTAATCCAGCACCCCTCATGAGTTTCATTGTCCATTAATCTCGGCAACAACCCGGCCTGACTTATGTTGGCCAAGGAGGTTGCCTGCCCTTCATTGGACGGACAATCCAGTTGGACTGTAGAGGCTCTCTGAGTTGCACTCTGAAGCAATGGATGTGACTTGAGTCCCACTCCAGAGAACTGAGTGCAAGAATCAAGGCTGATGCTTCAAAGCTTCACCTAGGAAGTATCAGACGTGCTGTGTTTTTGAGTCCTTGCTGTTTTTGAGTCTGACGGGCTTTAATGATTCCGTGCTACTTAAGGTGACACGGTGGCGCGGCAGTAGAGTTGCTGCCTCACAGCGCCAGAGACCCAGGTTCGATCCCGACTACGGGCTCTGTGTGTATGGAGTTTGTACGTTCTCCCCGCAACCTGTGTGGGTTTTCTCCGGGAGCTCCGGTTTCCTCCCACACTCCCAAGACGTGCAGGTTTGCAGGTTGATTGGCTTGGTAAAATTGTAAGATTGTCCCAAGTGTGTGTAGGTTAGTATACCTACAATCGCTAGTCGGCACGCATTCTGTATCTTTGAACCAAACTAAACTACTGGCTCGCAGATGACCATAGGACCTTTAGACATAGGAGCAGAATTAGGCCATTCGGCCTATCGAGTCTACTCCGCCATTCAATCATGGCTGATCTATCTTTCCCTCTCAACCCCGTTCTCCTGCCTTCACCCCGTAACCTTTGACAACTTTACTAATCAAGAACTTTGCTTTAAAAATGCCCAATGACTTGGTCTCCACAGCTGTCTGTCTTAGCATCATACAGAATGGAAACGGGCCAACTTGCCCACACCGACCAACATGTCCCATTGTCACAATGAATGTCACAGACTCGCCACCCTCTGGCTAAATAATTTCCTTCTCGTGCAAAGCCATGTTGGCCTCTGTATCCTGGCAAACATTTATCACCACTAACAGCCCACCCTCACCAACGTCATGGTCTGGACTTCTTCCCTGGCTTCACAGTTGCAGATTGCCAACAGTAACTACCTGCAAGTTGGTGACCATGTCTGAAGAAGGGTCTCGACCAGAAACGCGAGTCTGAAGAAGGGTCTCGACCCGAAACGTCACCCATTCGTCCTCTCCCGAGATGCTGCCTGACCCGCTGAGTTACTCCAGCATTTTGTGTCTACCATGTTGCCTTTAGTTTAGAGATACTGCGCGCAAACAGGCCCTTCGGCCCACCACTTCCACACTGACCAGCGATCCCCGCACATTAATACTACCCTATACACACTAGGGGCAATCTTTAACTTTTATACCAAGCCAATTAACCTACAAACCTGCACATCTTTGGAGTGTGGGAGGAAATCAAAGATCTCAGAGAAAACCCACGCAGGTCACGGGGAGAACGTACAAACTCCGTACAGACAGCACCCTTAATCAGGATCGAACCCCGGTCTCTGGCGCTGTGAGGCGGCAATTCTACCGCTGTGCCACCCCACGTAGAGGGGCTACATTTTGGAGTTTTAATTTCTTTGGTTACTAAAAATGATTTTGAATTTACCAATCAATGTCTGAACTTCTACCTTGGATGTGTGGAAAAATGGGATGCTCCGGTTTTTAATCTGCTATGTGCACTGTGCAAGTATCCAGTAAAATGAATAGTAAAATATATTGTTAATGTAAAAGATCAAGTCTCTGTTGTGTCTTATCTCTCCCTCTCTCTCTCCCCCTCTCTCTCTTCCCCCCCATCTCTCCCCTACCCCTCTCTTCCTCCCTCCACCCCTCCCCCTCTCTATCCCTTCTCTGCTCTCTCCCCCCTCTCCCCCCTCCTCTCCCCCTCTCCCATCTCCTCCCCATCTCCTCCCCCTCTCTCCCCCTCTCTCCCCCTCTCTCCCCCTCTCTCCCCCTCTCTCCCCCTCTCTCCCCCCCTCTCCCCCCTCTCCCCCCTCTCTCCCCCTCTCTCCCCCTCTCCTCCCCCTCTCCCCTCTCTCTCCCCCCTCTTCCTTCCCCCCTCCCTTTCTCCCCCCTCTCCCCCCTCTTCCTTCCCCCCTCCCTTCCTCCCCCCTTCTTTCCCCCCCTCTTCGTTCCCCCCTCCCTTCCTCCCCCCTTCTTTTCCCCCCTCTTCCTTCCCCCTCCCTTCCTCTCCCCCTCTCTCTCCCCCCCTCTTCCTTCCCCCTCCCTTCCTCTCCCCCTCTCTCTCCCCCCCTCTTCCTTCCCCCCTCCCTTCCTCTCCCCCTCTCTCTCCCCCCCTCTTCCTTCCCCCCTCCCTCTCTCCCCCCCCGCCTCTTCCTTCACCCCTCCTTTCCTCCCCCTCCCTGTTTCTCTCAGACCGTTTTCAGGATAATTGTCCTTGGGATTTGGGATTACATCGAGAACAAAGTGGAGGTGAGTTAATTATTGTGTGGGCTGCAGATTCCACCCAGCTTCCAAAGTCCAGTTTAGTTTATTATTGCCACGTGTACCGAGGTACAGTGATAGCTTTTATTGCGTGCTAACTAGTCAGTGGAAAGACAATCGAAGGTCGACACAGAATGCTGGAGTAACTCAGCGGGTCAGGTAGCATCTCTGGAGAGAAGGAATGGGTGACGTTTTGGGTCGAGACCCTTCTTCAGACTGAGAGTCAGGGGAGAGGGGTATACAGAGATAAAGACGGGTACGGTGTGAAAATAGTTTGCTGAACACCTCTGCTCAGTCCACCTAAACCTACCTGATCTCCCGGTTAGTAAACACTTTAACTCCCCCTCCCAATCCCACCCTGACATTTCTGTCCTGGGCACCCTGCATTGTCAGAGTGGAGCAAATTGGAGGAACAGCACCTCATATTTCGCTTGGGCAGCTTACACCCCAGCGGCACGGTAGCGCAGCGGTAGAGTTGCTGCTTTACAGCGAATGCAGCGCCGGAGACTCAGGTTCGATCTTGACTACGGGTGCTGCACTGTAAGGAGTTTGTACGTTCTCCCCGTGACCTGCGTGGGTTTTCTCCGAGATCTTCGGTTTCCTCCTACACTCCAAAGACGTACAGGTATGTAGGTTAATTGGCTGGGTAAATGTAAAAATTGTCCCTAGTGGGTGTAGGATAGTGTTAATGTACGGGGATCACTGGGCGGCACGGACTTGGAGGGCCGAAAAGGCCTGTTTCCGGCTGTATATATATGATATGATATGGTACAAATATTGACTTCTTTAACTTCAAGTAACCCTTGTTTTCCCTCTCTTGCCATCCCTCCCCCTTCCTAGTTCTCCGACCAGCTTGACTGTCCCCCTGAGTAAATTTTATCTCTGTTTGCTTCGTTGTCACCTTCCCTGCCCAACAATGATCTATTCCACATTTTCCTTGACTTGCATCCCCTTTGATGTCTCGTTTTTACACCTGACACTTCCTTATCTCTGTGTCTCCCTCTCCCCCGACTCTCAGTCTGAAGAAGGGTCTCAACCCGAAATGTCACCCATTTCTTCTCTCCGGAGATGCTGCCTGTCCCGCAGAGTTACTCCAGCATTTTGTGTCTTATCTTCGGTGTAAACCAGCATCTGCAGTTCCTTCCTACACATTTCACCAGCTCTAAACCCAATGCCCAACTCTGTTCTTATTAAAATAAGACTGTAAGAAGCTATTAATGTAAAACAGGCTAATCAGCCTGCAAAGTAAATGTTACTCAGTTCATTAACAAATCCAGGGTTACAGTTTCGAGTGAAGAGATTCCTTCGTAGAAAACAGCTTCAGCGATAGAAACATAGAAACATAGAAAATAGGTGCAGGAGTAGGCCATTCGTCCCTTCGAGCCTGTACGCACCGCCATTCATTATGATCATGGCTGATCATCCAACTCAGTATCCTGTACCTGCCTTCTCCCCATACCCCCTGATCCCTTTAGCCACAAGGGCCACATCTAACTCCCTCTTAAATATAGCCTATGAACTGGCCTCAACTACCTTCTGTGGCAGAGAATTCCACAGATTCACCACTCTCTGTGTGAAAAAAAAAACGTTCTCATCTCGGTCCTAAAAGGCTTCCCCCTCTTCCTAAACTGTGACCCCTTGTTCTGGACTTCCCCAACATCTTGAACAATCTTCCTGCATCTAGCCTGTCCAACCCCTTAAGAATTGATATAATTCCCTTATATCAATAATGAACTATATGTGGCAGACTTGAGCAAGTCTGCTGTCTTATTAAGCCTCCCCGTCCAAAATCTTCTCACCAAAATCAAGCAACCTTGAATGATCCTTGGAATAAAAGTGGCCCTTGTAGTAACAACAAGAAATGTGTAGACAGGAACTGCACACGCTGGTTTAAACCGAAGATAGACACAAAAAGCTGGAGTAACTCAGCGGGTTCAGGCAGCATCTCTGGAGAGAAGGAACGGGTGGCATTTCGTGTCGAGACCCTTCTTCAGACTTTGAGAACTCGTATTTAACACAGAGTTTCTTTTTATCTCATTTAATGCGTTGTCAGATCTAATTAGAGCATGTGTAGCAAATAGTATCGTTGTGAACTCCTTTGGAAAGACCCCGTGGGGCAGAAAGCAGTTGGTCTCTTTTCTCCAGTGTCTCCTCTTTCCAAAGAAAAACAAACCCCCCCCCTTTAGAGCAAAGCTGCAAAACACTCAGCAGGTCAGGCAGCATCTGTAGAGAAAAGGAATAGGTGACGTATTGGGTCGAGACCCTTCTTCAGACAAGAGATTGATGGTGAGGGAGCATGTTTGGCAAACAGTTGATCCTTCAACTGGGAGTCATAGAGTTAAAAGGCACAGAAAGAGGCCCTTCAGCCCAACTTGTCCATGCCGGCCAACATGCCCATCTACACGAGTTCCACCTGCCCACGTTTGGCCCATATCCCTCTGAACCTGTCCTAAATATTTCTTAAACCCTGTGATGGTACCTGCCTCAACTACCTCCTCGGCAGCTCTGTTCCATACACCCCCCGCCCTCTGTGTGAAAAGATTCCTATTAAATGTTTCCCCCTTCACCTTAAACCTATGTCTTCTGGCTCTTGATTCCCTCACCTTATCTATTCCCCCTCATGATCTTATACACCTCTATAAGATCACCCCTCAGCCTCCTGCGCTTAGAGGAATAAAGGCATAGCCTGCCTAAACTCTCCCTGTAGCTCAGGCCCTCAAGTCCTGGAGACATTCTCTTAAATTTTCTCTTCACCATTTCCAGCTTAATTGAATCCTTCCTATAGCAGGGTGACCAAACCAGATCTGCGGTACTCCAAACTCCAGGTGTTGGCATTTAGGTGGATGTGTTAAACTAAACTAAACTATAAACTAGACTATAAACTAAACATAAGCTGTACTGAAACTAAACTGAACTAAATGAAACTAAACTAAAACTAAAACTATAAACTGAAACTATAAACTACAAACTAAACTGAAGCTAAACTGAAATTAAACTGAAATTAGTAGGAAAAAAAACTGCAGATGCTGGTCTAAATCGAAGGTAGACACAAAATGCTGGAGTAACTCAGCGGGTCAGGCAGCATCTCAGGAGAGAAGGAATGGGTGACGTTTCGGGTCGAGACTCTTCTTCAGACTGAAACTAAACTGAATCTAAACTAAAACTAAAACTAAAACTTAAACTGAAACTTAAACCTGAAACTTAAACTTAAACCTGAAACTTAAACCTGAAACTGAAACTTAAACTTAAACCTGAAACATAAACTTAAACCTGAAATTTAAACTGAAACTTAAACCTGAAACTTAAACTTAAACCTGAAACTTAAACTTAAACTTAAACCTGAAACTTAAACCTGAAACTTAAGCTTAAACATGAAAATGAAACTTAAACTTAAACCAGAAACTTAAACTGAAACCTGAAACTTAAACTTAAACCTGAAACTTAAACTTAAACTTAAACCTGAAATTTAAACTTAAACCTGAAATTTAAACTTAAACCTGAAACTTAAACTTAAACTTAAACCTGAAACCTGAAACCTGAAATTAAACTGAAATTAGTAGGAAAAAAACTTAAACTTAAACTAAAACTGAAAACTGAAACTGAAACTGAACTGAAACTAAACTGACTGATTACATAGCCAGTGACACACATTGCTAACGCTGGTGATGTCGGCCTTTCTATCGGAGGGAGCCGCTCTCACCCCCCTCACCGCTCTCACCCCTCTCACCCCTCTCACCCCTCACCCCTCTCACCCCTCTCACCCCTCCCACCCCTCACCCCTCTCACCCCTCTCACCCCTCTCACCCCTCTCACCCCTCACCCCTCTCACCCCTCTCACCCCTCACCCCTCTCACCCCTCCCACCCCTCACCCCTCTCACCCCTCTCACCCCCCTCACCCCTCATCCCTCTCACCCCCCTCACCCCCTCTCACCACTCTCTGTACGTTGCAGGTATTTGACGGCGCTGTCATCGTCCTGTCCTTGGCGCCGATGGTGGCGTCGACGGTGGCGAATGGACCCAGCAGCCCCTGGGACGCTATCAGCCTGATCATCACCCTGCGCATCTGGAAAGTCAAGCGCATCATCGATGGTGAGAGTCGCACTGCCTAAACACATCTTACCGCCTCAATGCTTTCCTCCCGCACCCCAAAGACGTGCAGGTCTGTAGGTCAATTGGCTTCGGTAAAGTTGTAAATCGTGCCTAGTGTGTGTAGGATGGTGCTAGTGTGTGAGGATCGCTGGTCGGCACGGACCTGGTGGGCTGAAGGGCCTGTTTCCGCGATGTATCTCTAAAGAGAGAGCTAGATAGAGCTCTTAAGGATATCGGAGTCAGGGGGTATGGGGAGAAGGCAGGAACGGGGTACTGATTGAGAATGATCAGCCATGATCACATTGAATGGCGGTGCTGGCGCGAAGGGCCGAATGGCCTACTCCTGCACCTATTGTCTATTGTCTATTGTCTAAGTCTAAGCTATCCCTGGGATGGCAGGACTTCCATATGAAGAAAGACTGGATAGACTGGGCTTGTACTCGCTGGAATTTAGAAGACTGAGGGGGGATCTTATTGAAACATATAAAATTCTTAAGGGGTTGGAGAGGCTAGATGCGGGAAGATTGTTCCCGATGGTGGGGAAGTCCAGAACCAGGGGTCACAGCTTAAGGATAAGGGGGAAGTCTTTTAGGACCGAGATGAGAAAACATTTCTTTACACAGAGAGTGGTGAGTCTGTGGAATTCTCTGCCACAGAAGGTAGTTGAGGCCAGTTCATTGGCTATATTTAAGAGGGAGTTAGATGTGGCCCTTGTGGCTAAAGGGATCAGGGGGTATGGAGAGAAGGCAGGTACAGGTTACTGAGCTGGATGATCAGCCATGATCATATTGAATGGCGGTGCAGGTTTGAAGGGCCGAATGGCCTACTCCTGCACCTAATTTCTATGTTTCTAATGAGCCACAATGCTGAGAACTATATTCTGCACTCTCTGTCTTTCCCCTTTGCTCTGCCTATTGTACATGAGTTTGACTTGATTGCATTTTTGTGTGGTATTATCTGATCTGCTTGGGTAGCATGCAAAGCAAAGCTTTTCACTGTACCTCGGTACACGTGACAGTGATAAACCTAAACACAACCACCTGAATGGCAACGCTCTCTGCTGCCCTCTGGAGTTTGGAGTACTGCAGATCTGTTTTGGTCACCTCGCTACGGGAAGGTTGTAATCAAGCTGGAAAAGGTGAAGAGAAAATGATGCCAGGACTTGAGGGCCTGAGCTACTGGGAGTGATGGGCCTGGGCTAGGACTTTATTCCTCTAAGCGCAGGAGGCTGAGGGGTGATCTTATAGAGGTGCATAAAATCATGAGGGGGAATAGATCAGGTGAATGTACAGTCTTTTACCCAGAGTAAGGGAATCAAGAGCCAAAAGAGTCAGGCAGCATCTCGGGTGGGAAGGAATGGGTGACGTTTCGGGTCAATAGACAATAGACAATAGACAATAGGTGCAGGAGGAGGCCATTCGGCCCTTCGAGCCAGCACCACCATTCAATGTGATCATGGCTGATCATTCTCAATCAGTACCCCGTTCCTGCCTTCTCCCCCTACCCCCTGACTCCGCTATCCTTAAGAGCTCCATCTAGCTCTCTCTTGAACTGTGGCCCCTTGTTCTGGACTCCCCCAACATTGGGAACATGTTTCCTGCCTCTAACGTGTCCAACCCCTTAATAATCTTATACGTTTCGATAAGATCTCCTCTCATCCTTCTAAATTCCAGTGTATACAAGCCTAGTCGCTCCAGTCTTTCAACATATGATAGTCCCGCCATTCCGGGAATTAACCTAGTAAACCTACGCTGCACGCCCTCAATCTTCAGTCTGAAGAAGGGTCTCAACCCGAAACGTCACCCATTCCTTCTCTCCCGAGATGCTGCCTGATCCGCTGAGTTACTCCAGCATTTTGTGTCTACCTTTGATTTAAACCAGCATCTTCAGTTCTTTTCTACACAAGAGCCGGAAGATGTAGGTTTAAGGTGAGAGGGGAAAGATAGATTTCGTAGGAATCTTTTCACCAGGAGTGGTTGGTGCTGTGGTGGGCATTGGGGGGCTATTTTTTTGTAAACCAGCATCTGCAGTTCATGGTATCTCCTTGGTATAGTTGAGCTCTTGGTGGTTGTCACTGACCAGTGCCTGTATCTGTGCTGTACAACCCTCTGACTCTACGACTAATCCCCTTGTGCTCCAACAAGTGAGAACAGGCTGACATTCAACTGTGAATGAAAGGCCCCCATCCCCATCAGTTTAATCGCCAGGTAAAACATAATGCTGGAGTAACTCAACGGGTCAGGCAGCATCTCTGCCTTGAAGGAATGGGTGACGTTTCGGGTCGAGACCCTTCTTCAGACTCAAACATAACCTTGCTAAGCTCCAGGGACTCTTGCCACAAACGGCCAATGCACCCTTCCTCATTCCAATACTAATGTTGAGTTCAGTTTATTGTCACGTGTACCGAGGTACAGTGAAAAGCTTTTGCCGCGTGCTAACCAGTCAGCGAAAAGGCAACACATTATTGCAATCGAACCATTCACAGTGTACAGATACATGATAAAGGGAATAACGCTTCGTCCAAGATAAAGTCCGATCAAAGATAGTCCGAGGGTCTACAAAGGGGTAGGTAGTACAGGTTACGATGGGGTTCCGTTCCGAGAAACCCATCCCAAACCGAAAATATCGTAAGTCGAAATGCATTGAATACACGTGATCGTGTGGCCGGACGCAAGCTGCGGCTCGCCACGGGTGGCTGCCATTTTGCGCCATCGAAAAGTCGAAATATCGTAAGTCAAAGCATCGTAAAGCAGCGGTCACCTGTAGTTCAGCAGTGCTCTCTAGTTGTTGGTGGGATGGTTCCATTTTTTTTTAGATTTAGATTTAGAGATACAGCGCGGAAACAGGCCCTTCGGCCCACCGAGTCCGCGCCGCCCAGCGATCCCCGCACATTGACACTATCCTACACACACTGGGGACAATTCTTTTTACATATTACCCAGTCAATTAACCTACATACCTGTACGTCTTTGGAGTGTGGGAGGAAACCGAAGATCTCGGAGAAAACCCACGCAGGTCACGGGGAGAACGTACAAACTCCGTACAGACGGCGCTCGTAGTCAGGATCGAACCTGAGTCTCCGGCGCTGCATTCGCTGTAAGGCAGCAACTCTACCGCTGCGCCACCGTGCCGCCCTATAACAGTTGCCCGATAACAGCTGGGAAGAAACAGTCCCTGAATCTGGAGGTGTGCGTTTTCACACTTCTGTACCTTTGCCAGATGGGAGGGAGAATGGCCAGGTTGCGACTCGTCCTTGATTATGTTGATGGCCTTAGCCCTGCTGCAGAAACTGCCCGTGACTGTTGCAGTGAAGAGCTAGTCCCAGAGTTAAACAAATATAGATGGTGTCATGACAGCAATGTGTGCAGACTGAGTGGCTGTAATCTAGTGCCAATTGACTGGCAGGTTTACAGTGGGAGGAAGAAATCTCACGGTGGCGTGTTTCTACATTGGATAATCAATTCGACAGTCACGCACGCTGTTCCTAATTTCACGGCCAGTAATGAGTCCATGCTAAACATCAGCAATCTGCCGGCATTGTTCAGTGAATGATTAGAAGTGGACTGAATCGTTAATTAGCGGAGGTGCTGACTTCTGCAGTGCAAGGTTGGTGGTTCTTTAGGCAGCACTGAGCATCGGAGGCCTATTTGACCGTAAAGAGGGATGAGAGGGGATCTTATCGAAACGTATAAGATTATTAAGGGGTTGGACACGTTAGAGGCAGGAAACACGTTCCCAATGTTGGGGGAGTCCCGAACCAGGGGCCACAGTTTAAGAATAAGGGGTAGGCCATTTAGAACGGAGATGAGGAAAAACTTTTTCAGTCAGAGAGTTGTGAATCTGTGGAATTCTCTGCCTCAGAAGGCAGTGGAGGCCAATTCTCTGAATGCATTCAAGAGAGAGCTAGATAGAGCTCTTAAGGATAGCGGAGTCAGGGGGTATGGGGAGAAGGCAGGAACGGGGTACTGATTGAGAATGATCAGCCATGATCACATTGAATGGCGGTGCTGGCTCGAAGGGCCGAATGGCCTCCTCCTGCACCTATTGTCTATTGTCTATTGTAAAGGCATAGGAGCAGATTTATGCCATTCGTCCCGTTGAGTCTATACTGCCATTCAACCATGGCGCCAACACCAATCCAGATCCCCGCACATTAACACTATCCTATAGACAATAGACAATAGACAATTGTGACGGAATGTGAAGGAATGGGTGACGTTTCGGGTCGAGACCCGTCTTCAGGAATGGGTCACCCATTCCTTCTCTCCAGAGATGCTGCCTTTCCCGCTGAGTTGCTCCAGCATTTTGTGTCTACCTTCGTCCTTTAACTCTGAGGCTATTCTCCTCTGTTCTTGTGCAGGGCAGGGGTTTAGCTGTATTCCACCAATAGTCCTCCTTTGCCTTTCAGACTTTGGGACGCAAAGGGTGGCTATAGAAATGCAGCACCATCGCCTTTGTGTTTAATCCTCCCGTCTTGCCAGACGGTGGGGCGAGCAAAAAGCAGCATCTTATCGAGCAAAAATAACTCTCTTTTAATCCTCTTGATTGCATTAATGCAGATTATTCCATCCGCATCTCCATTGTACACTGTTTTCACAGACAGTCCAACAGTGGAACTGGTGCATCTGTGCCCTTGTCTGGTAATCAGCATTGGACCTATTCATTAGCAGCAAGTGGAATATCATTGACATTTACTTTGCGGTTTGTGTCTAGTTTAAGAATTAATCAATTTAGATGAGAAATCCGCATTTTTATTTTTGAAAGCAGAGCGTAAAATTGAAGTATCATCTCTGAAGTAAAACATCTCTGTGTGTGCAGGAATCACACTGGTGTAAATATTACACAGAGAGCCACACGGCGTTGCTGCCTCGCAGCGTCAGAGAGCCGGGGTCCATCCTGACCTCGGGTGCTGCCTGTGCGGAGTTTGCATGGTCTGCCCATGACCGCATGGGCTTCCCCCGGGTGCCACACCCCAAAGACATACAGGTTTGTCGGTGAATTGGCCTCGGTAAAAGTGTAAATTGCGCCTCGTTTGTAGGATAGTGCTAGTGTACAGGGATTGCTGGTCGGTGCGGACTCGATGGTCCCGAAGTGCCTGTTTCCTCGACGTATCTCTACTGTCCAAAGTCTAAACCGATGCACCACAATGCCAAGAACTATATTCAATACTCAGTGTAAGAAAATAACTGCAGATGCTGGAACAAATCGAAGGTATTTATTCACAAAATGCTGGAGTAACTCAGCAGGTCAGGCAGCATCTCAGGAGAGAAGGAATGGGTGACGTTTCGGGTTGAGACCCGAAGGGGCTCGACCCGAAACGTCACCCATTCCTGAAGACGGGTCTCGACTTCAGGAATGGGTGACGTTTCGGGTCGAGACTGAAGAAGGGTCTCGACCCAAAACGTCTCGACCCAAAGCTGCCTGACCTGCTGAGTTACTCCAGCATTTTGTGAATATTCAATACTCTGTATCTTCCCCTTTGCTCTACCTATTGTGCATGAGTCTGATTTGATTGTATTTATGTGTGGTGTTATCTGATCTGCTTGGATAACATGCAAAACTAAATTTTTCACTGTAAAACATTAAATCATTTTTAAAATTAGCATTTGATGCAAATACGTTTACCAAATGCTGAGAATGCTTATCAATTATGATTACGAAAGTGTCCAATTTTATAACTTAGTAAAATTTTATCAACTAAAAGCTTATATTAATAAATATTTTCCACATGACAGTAATAAACCTAAACACATACAATACAATACAATACAATACAATATATCTTTAATGTCATTGTACCCAGGGGTACAACGAGATTGGGAATGCGCCTCCCATACGATGCAATAATTTAAGTAATTTAGACAACAGCAACCCAACGAAACGAAACAATTGTGACAGTTTTGGACAGGGTAAAGTGCAAGTTGATCTATGCGTTGTGGCCATCCGGCTCAGCAGGACCGGTTCATAGCAGCAATGGCCCTGGGGATGAAGCTGTTCCTGAGTCTGGAGGTGCGGGCGTAGAAGGCCTTGTATCGTCTGCCCGATGGAAGGAGTTCGAACAGACTGTTGCAGGGGTGTGAAGAGTCTTTGTGGATGCTGGTGGCTTTTCTGAGGCATCATGTGTTGTAAATGCCCTCCAAGTCTGGTAGCTGTGTTCCGATGGCCCTCTGAGCTCTATGGACTACCCGCTGTAGAGCTTTCCTTTCTGCCTCCGTGCAGCTGAGGTACCACACAGGGATGCCATGCGTTAGGATGCTCTCTATGGTGCAGCGGTAGAAGGTCGTCAGCAGCTGTTGGGGTAGACCAGACTTTTTCAGTATTCTTAAGTAGAACAGCCTTTGTTGTGCCTTCTTGACCAGCGCAGCAGTGTCATTGGACCATGTTAGGTCCTCCGAAATGTGAGTGCCCAGAAACTTGAAGCTGGACACTCTCTCCACACTGTCCCCGTTGATAGAGATCGGGGCGTATTCCCCGTTATGTGACCTACGGAAGTTGATGATCAGCTCCTTGGTCTTGGTGGTATTTAGGGACAGGTTGTTATCCGAGCACCAGTCCGCCTAAATGACTGAAATGAGTCAGTTGATGGAGAGGCAAGTACGAAGAAGGGTCTCGACCCAAAATGTCACCCATTCCTTCTCTCCTGAGATGCTGCCTGACCCGCTGAGTTACTCCAGCATTTTGTGATACCTTCCAGTTGATGGAGAAGTATTTACAAAGAAGTATGGGTGCTTTTGCCGTCTACATCATTCCGAGTCAGCATGGATTTACGAAGGGGAAATCATGCTTGACAAATCTACTGGAATTTTTTGAGGATGTAACTAGGAAAATTGACAGGGGAGAGTCAGTGGATGCGGTGTACCTCGACTTTCAGAAAGCCTTCGACAAGGTCCCACATAGGAGATTAGTGGGCAAAATTAGGGCACATGGTATTGGGGGTAGGGTACTGACATGGATAGAAAATTGGTTGACAGACAGAAAGCAAAGAGTGGGGATAAATGGGTCCCTTTCGGAATGGCAGGCAGTGACCAGTGGGGTACCGCAAGGTTCGGTGCTGGGACCCCAGCTATTTACGATATACATTAATGACTTAGATGAAGGGATTAAAAGTACCATTAGCAAATTTGCAGATGATACTAAGCTGGGGGGTAGTGTGAATTGTGAGGAAGATGCAATAAGGCTGCAGGGTGACTTGGACAGGTTGTGTGAATGGGCGGATACTTGGCAGATGCAGTTTAATGTAGATAAGTGTGAGGTTATTCACTTTGGAAGTAAGAATAGAAAGGCAGATTATTATCTGAATGGTGTCAAGTTAGGAAGAGGGGATGTTCAACGAGATCTGGGTGTCCTAGTGCATCAGTCACTGAAAGGAAGCATGCAGGTACAGCAGGCAGTGAAGAAAGCCAATGGAATGTTGGCCTTCATAACAAGAGGAGTTGAGTATAGGAGCAAAGAGGTCCTTCTACAGTTGTACAGGGCCCTGGTGAGACTGCACCTGGAGTACTGTGTGCAGTTCTGGTCTCCAAATTTGAGGAGGGATATTCTTGCTATTGAGGGCGTGCAGCGTAGGTTCACTAGGTTAATTCCCGGAATGGCGGGACTGTCGTATGTTGAAAGGCTGGAGCAATTAGGCTTGTATACACTGGAATTTAGAAGGATGAGGGGGGATCTTATTGAAACATATAAGATAATTAGGGGATTGGACACATTAGAGGCAGGAAACATGTTCCCAATGTTGGGGGAGTCCAGAACAAGGGGCCACAGTTTAAGAATAAGGGGTAGGCCATTTAGAATGGAGATGAGGAAGAACTTTTTCAGTCAGAGAGTGGTGAAGGTGTGGAATTCTCTGCCTCAGAAGGCAGTGGAGGCCAGTTTGTTGGATGCTTTCAAGAGAGAGCTGGATACAGCTCTTAAGGATAGCGGAGTGAGGGGGTATGGGGAGAAGGCAGGAACGGGGTACTGATTGAGAGTGATCAGCCATGATCGCATTGAATGGTGGTGCTGGCTCGAAGGGCTGAATGGCCTACTCCTGCACCTATTGTCTATTGTCTACATCTAACGATAATGTTTAGAAATTGTTCATTGCTGGATGTGATTGATTATAAAGAGTCTAAGCAGCAAAGGTATACGTGTAAATTAATCCAGTTATTCCAGTAGAACCTGTATAAGTCTATCCCCAACTCCCAATTCCTCCGTCTACGCCGCATCTGCGCCCGGGGTGAGGTGTTTCACACTAAGGCGTCAGAAATGTCCTCATTCTTCAGGAAACGGGGCTTCCCCTCTTCCATTATAGATGAGGCACTCACTAGGGTCTCTTCTACATCCCGCAGCTCCGCTCTTGCTCCCCCTCCCCCCACTCGCAACAAGGACAGAATCCCCCTCGTTCTCACCTTCCACCCCCACCAGCCAGTGGATCCAACAAATCATCCGCCAACATTTCCGTCACCTACAACGGGACCCCACCACTGGCCATATCTTCCCATCCCCTCCCCTCTCTGTGTTCCGCAGAGACCGTTCCCTCCGTAACTCCCTGGTCCACTCGCCCCTTCCTACCCTAACCACCCCATCCCCGGGCACTTTCCCCTGCAACCGCACGAGATGCAACACCTGTCCCTTTACCTCCCCCCTCAACTCCATCCAAGGACCCAAACAGTCTTTCCAGGTGAGACAGAGGTTCACCTGCACCTCTTCCAACCTCATCTATTGCATCCGCTGCTCCAGATGTCAACTTATTTACATCGGCGAAACCAAGCGCAGGCTCGGCGATCGCTTCTCTCAACACCTGCGCTCGGTCCGCGTTAACTAATCTGATCTCCCGGTGGCCGAGCACTTCAACTCCCCCTCCCATTCCCAGTCTGACCTTTCTGTCATGGGCCTCCTCCAGTGCCATAGTGAGGCCCACCGGAAATTGGAGGAACAGCACCTCATATTTCGCCTGGGCAGCTTGCAGCCCAGTGGCATGAACATCGACTTCTCCAACTTTAGATAGTTCCTCTGTCCCTCTCTTCCCCCCCCTCCTTCCCAGATCTCCCTCTATCTTCCTGTCTCCACCTATATCCTTCCTTTGTCCCGCCCCCCTGACATCAGTCTGAAGAAGGGTCTCGACCCGAAACGTCACCCATTCCTTCTCTCCTGAGATGCTGCCTGACCTGCTGAGTTACTCCAGCACTCCATACCTTCGATTTGTACCAGCATCTGCAGTTATTTTCTTACACTACCTGTATAAGGTCTCCCTCTGGTGGCAGAATTCATGAATGACAACTACACCTTGTACCTTAGTTTAGTTCAGAGATATTTCGTTTATTTTAGAGACACCGCGCAGAAACAGGCCCTTCGGCCCACCGAGTCCGCACTGACCAGCGATCCCTGCACACCAACACCATCCCACACACGCACACCAGGGTCAATTTTACATTTACAGGTATAGCACGGGAAAAGTCCCTTCGGCCCACCGAGTCCACGCCAACCGTCGATCGCCCGTTCAAACTAGTTCTACATTACCCCACCTTCCCATCCAGTTCCTATATTTTACAGAGGGCCAATCAATCTACAAACTCACATGTCTTTGGGATGTGGGAGGAAACCGGAGCACCCGGAGGAAACCCACACGGTCGCAGGGAAAACATGCAAACTCCACACAGACAGCACCCGAGGGCAGGATCGAACCTGGGTCTCTGGCGCTGAGAGGCAACAGCTCTACCAGATTCAACTGGGTCCAGGGTTCAAATCAGAGCGGACAATGGACAACAGACAATAGGTGCAGGAGGAGGCCATTCGGCCCTTCAAGCCAGCACCGCCATTCAATGTGATCGTGGCTGATCATCCACAATCAGTACCCCGTTCCTGCCCTCTCCCCATACCCCCCTGACTCCGCTATCATTAAGAGCTCTATCTAACTCTCTCTTGAAAGCATCCAGAGAATTGGCCTCCACTGCCTTCTGAGGCAGAGAATTCCACAGATTTACGACCAGGGAAAGATCATTGGAATACAAGGTGGCGCAGCAGGTAGATCTGCTGCCTCACAGCGCCAGAGACCCGGGTTCGATCCTGACCGCGGGTACTGTCTGTGTGTGTGTGGGGGTCTGCACATTCTCTCTGTGACCGCGTGGGTTTCCTCCGGGTGCCCCGGTTTCCACCCACATCCCAAAGACGGGTGGGTTGGTTTAGGGACCTGAATCGGTTTCTGTAAATTGTCCCTGGTTTGCAGATGGTTGTCAGGTGAGCAAAAGGAGAGAGCTCTCTCATCCCCCATCACTGCCACCCCCTCTCTCCCTCCACTCCCCCTCCACCCCCTCTCTCCTTCCACTCCCCCCACCCCCTCTCTCCCTCCACTCCCCCCCACCCCCTCTCTCCCTCCACTCCCCCCCACCCCCTCTCTCCCTCCACTCCCCCCCACCCCCTCTCTCCCTAAACTCCCCCCACCCCCTCTCTCCCTCCACTCCCCCCCACCCCCTCTCTCCCTCCACTCCCCCCCACCCCCTCTCTCCCTCCACTCCCCCCCACCCCCTCTCTCCCTCCACTCCACCCCCTCTCTCCCTCCACTCCCCCCCACCCCCTCTCTCCCTCCACTCCCCCCCACCCCCTCTCTCCATCCACTCCCCCCACCCCCTCTCTCCCTCCACTCCCCCCCCACCCCCTCTCTCCCTCCACTCCCCCCCACCCCCTCTCTCCATCCACTCCCCCCACCCCCTCTCTCCCTCCACTCCCCCCCACCCCCTCTCTCCCTCCACTCCCCCCCCACCCCCTCTCTCCCTCCACTCCCCCCCACCCCCCTCTCTCCCTCCACTCCCCCCCACCCCCTCTCTCCCTAAACTCCTCCCCACCCCCTCTCTCCCTAAACTCCCCCCCACCCCCTCTCTCCCTCCACTCCCCCCCACCCCCTCTCTCCCTCCACTCCCCCCCACTCCCTCCACTCCCCCCACCCCCTCTCTCCCTCCACTCCCCCCCACCCCCTCTCTCCCTCTACTCCCCCCCACCCCCTCTCTCCCTCCACTCCCCCCCACCCCCTCTCTCCCTAAACTCCCCCCCCACCCCCTCTCTCCCTCCACTCCCCCCCACCCCGTCTCTCCCTCCACTCCCCCCCACCCCACCCCAGCGTGGCTGTTACCAGGCAGACGCCATCCACGTGGATACTGGGAGAAGGTTCAATGGTGGCAATGACAAAGTAGATAGGGCAGGGTACCAGGGGATGGGGTGTCAGATTCCTTTTGCAAAATGGCAGCAGGAACGATGGGCCGAATGGTCTCTTGTGCCGTAGCGATTCTCTGCGGGTGAGAGAAGGAGCTGGATCTCGGCCGAGAGCCCTCGGAGCGGCACGGTGGCGCAGCGGTAGAGCTTCTGCCTTACAGCGGCCGAGACCCGGTTTCGATCCCGACTACGGGCACCGTCTGTACGGAGTTTGTATATTCTCCCCGTGACCTGCGTGGGTTTTTCAGAGATCTTCGGTTTCCTCCCACGCTCCAAAGACGTGCAGGTTTGTAGGTTAATTTGCTTGGTAAATGTAAGAATTGTCCCTAGTGGGTGTAGGATAGTGTTAGTGTGCGGGGATCGCTGGTCGGCGCGGACCCGGTGGGCCGAAGGGCCTGTTTCCGCGCTGTATCTCTAAACTAGACACACCAGGGGCAATTTACAGGGGGCCGACTAAACTACACACCCGCACGCTTTTGGGATGTGGGAGGAAACCCATGGGGTTACAGAGGGAATGTGCAAACTCCACATAGGCAGTATCCCAAGGTCAGGATCGAACTGGGGACTCTGGCGTTGTGAGTCCAGAACAAGGGGCCACAGTTTAAGAATAAGGGCCATTTAGAACTGAGATGAGGAAAAACTTTTTCAGTCAGAGAGTTGTGAATCTGTGGAATTCTCTGCCTCAGAAGGCAGTGGAGGCCAATTCTCTGAATGCATTCAAGAGAGAGCTGGATAGAGCTCTTAAGGATAGCGGAGTCAGGGGGTACGGGGAGAAGGCAGGAACGGGGTACTGATTGAGAATGATCAGCCATGATCACATTGAATGGCGGTGCTGGCTCGAAGGGCCGAACGGCCTCCTTCTGCACCTATTGTCTACTGTCTATTGATGCGGCAGCCCTAACAGCTGCACCACCCTGTTTGTGGGGATCGCTGGTCGGCGCGGAAGGGCCTGTTTCCGCGCTGTATCTCTAAACTAAACTAACGTAGAGCTGCCACCCTGCTTTCACTCATCCTCGTCCCCTCGACACCCCACCAACGCTGTCCCCCTCTTTCCTTCTTTCAGCTTACGTGCTGCCGGTGAAGGTGGAGATGGAGATGGTGGTGCAGCAATACGAGAAGTCCAAGCAGGTTCGCGAGGATCAGCTGGAGCGCCTGACACAGATCTGCCAGGAGCAGGCGGTGAGTGAGTGGGGCAGCGAACGCCATCAGCCAATCTCCTAATCTGAGGAAAGACATTCCAGCCATAGAGGGAGTTCAGAGAAGGTTCACCAGATTGATCCCTGGGATGGCAGGACTTTCATATGAAGAAAGACTGGATAGACTGGGCTTGTACTCGCTGGAATTTAGAAGACTGAGGGGGGATCTTATAGAAACATATAAAATTCTTAAGGGGTTGGAGAGGCTAGATGCGGGAAGATTGTTCCCGATGTTGGGGAAGTCCAGAACAAGGGGTCACTGCTTAAGGATAAGGGGGAAGTCTTTTAGGACCGAGATGAGAAAACATTTCTTCACACAGAGTGGTGAGTCTGTGCAATTCTCTGCCACAGAAGGTAGTTGAGGCCAGTTCATTGGCTATATTTAAGAGGGAGTTAGATGTGGCCCTTGTGGCTAAAGGGATCAGGGGGTATGGAGAGAAGGCAGGTACAGGTTACTGAGCTGGATGATCAGCCATGATCATATTGAATGGCGGTGCAGGCTCGAAGGGCCAAATGGCCTACTCCTGCACCTATTTTCTATGTTTCTATGTTTCTATCCCACACAACGCACAATCAGTCTCGACCCGAAACGTCACCCATTCCCTCTCTCCAGAGATGCTGCCTGTCCTGCTGAGTTACTCCAGCGCTTTGTGTCTATCTTCGATTTAAACCAACATCTGCAGTTCTCTGCTCCACACAACCACACGTCAGACACTAACAATTGGTTGAGTTTAGTTTATTGTCATGTGTACCGGGGTACAGTGAAAAGCTACACCAGATGCTGTTAAATATGAGAAGTGTGATGAATTATAAAGAGTTTGGTGAGATGACATCTGGAATGTTGTGATATCTGGTCACTTCCCACAGACCATAACGTCATAAAGAATAGGAGTAGAATTAGGCCATTCGGCCCCATCAAGTCTACTCCGCCATTCAATTATGGCTGATCTATCTCTCCCTCCAAACCCCATTCTCCTGCCTTCTCCCCACAACCTCTGACACCTGCACTAATCAAGAATCTATCTATCTCTGCCTTAAAAATATCCACTGATTTGGCCTCCACAACCTTCTATGGCAAAGAATGGCTTAATTCTGCTCCTATGTCTTTTCATCTTCGAGTCATTGAGTCGTACAAAGTGGAAACAGGCCCTTCAGCCCAACTTGACCACATCGACCAACATGTCCCACCTACACTCGTCCCACCTGCCCGCGTTTGGCCCGTGTCCTTCGAAACCTGTCCGACCATGCACCTGTCCAATTGTTTCTTAAACATATCAATAGTACATGCAACATCCTCTTAAATCTTCTCTGTACCTTTTAGACAATAGACAATAGACAATAGGTGCAGGAGTAGGCCATTCAGCCCTTCGAGCCAGCACCGCCATTCAATGCGATCATGACTGATCACTCTCAATCAGTACCCCGTTCCTGCCTTCTCCCCATACCCCCTCACTCCGCTATCCTTAAGAGCTCTATCCAGCTCTCTCTTGAAAGCATCCAACGAACTGGCCTCCACTGCCTTCTGAGGCAGAGAATTCCACACCTTCACCACCCTCTGACTGAAAAAGTTCTTCCTCATCTCCGTTCTAAATGGCCTACCCCTTATTCTTAAACTGTGGCCCCTTGTTCTGGACTCCTCCAACACTGGGAACATGTTTCCTGCCTCTAATGTGTCCAATCCCCTAATTATCTTATATGTTTCAATAAGATCCCCCCTCATCCTTCTAAATTCCAGTGTGTACAAGCCCAATCGCTCCAGCCTTTCAACATACGACAGTCACGCCATTCTGGGAATTAACATCGTTCTAACATCGTTCTGATAACATGGTGCCCAGAACTGAACTCGATATTCCAAATGCGTCTCATATAACTGCCAACGTCTCATAGAAACTGTGACATCTTGTATCTTGTAGCTTGTAGTCATCACCTCCGAAGAGTCCACCAGGGACTATACTGGACATGACCTCCCAACTTCTATACTCAATACCTTATGGCCAGATAAACCATTGCAGCGGCAATTGTTGAAAGGCAGAAAAGACACAGTGTTGGAGTGGCTCAGCGGCTCAGAACTTGGATAATATTGTCATACCATGGAGAACATCACTCTTTGGTAAACATTTGGGTTGGGACCGTTCTTCTGTATGAAGAAGAGTCCCAACCTGAAACATCGCCTATCCATGGTCTCCAGAGATGCTGCCTGACCCACTGAGTTACTCCAGCACTTTTGGTGCCAATTTTGGTAAACCTGTATTTGCAGTTCCTTCTGTCTCCACTGGGAGGCAGATATTAGTCTCAGGATACCAAGGAGTTCCTGCACATTTCGTTTTATTTTAGTTTAGTTTACAATACAATATATCTTTATTGTCATTGTACAGGGGGTACAACGAGATTGGGAATGCGCCTCCCATACGACGCAATAATTTAATTAGCTAGTCAGTATTAATTTAAACAACCCAATGAAACAAATTAGAACTGTTTTAAACAGAATAAAGTGCAAGTAGATCTGTGCCGGTTCACTGTGTGTTGTGGCCATCCAGCTCAGCAGGACCGGTTCATAGCAGCTATGGCCCTGGGGATGAAGCTGTTCCTGAGTCTGGAGGTGCGGGCGTAGAAGGCCTTGTATCGTCTGCCCGATGGTAGAAGTTTGAACAGACTGTTGCAGGGGTGTGAAGAGTCTTTGTGGATGCTGGTGGCTTTCCTGAGGCATCATGTGTTGTAGATGCCCTCCAAGGCTGGTAGCTGTGTTCCGATGGTCCTCTGAGCTCTATAGACTACCCGCTGAAGAGCTTTCCTCTCTGCCTTCGTGCAGCTGAGGTACCACACAGGGATGCCATGTGTTAGGATGCTCTCTATGGTGCAGTGGTAGAATGTCGTCAGCAGCTGTTGGGGTAGACCAGACTTCTTCAGTGTTCTCAGGTAGAACAGTCGTTGCTGTGCCTTCTTGACCAGCGCAGCAGTGTTATTGGACCATGTTAGGTCCTCCGAAATGTGAGTGCCCAGAAACTTGAAGCTGGACACTCTCTCCACACTGTCCCCGTTGATAAAGATCGGGGCGTATTCCCCGTTGTGTGACCTATGGAAGTTGATGATCAGCTCCTTGGCCTTGGTGGTATTTAGGGACAGGTTGTTATCAGAGCACCAGTCCGCCAGGTTCTGCACCTCCGCTCTGTAGTTTGTTTCATCACCGTTGGTGATCAGCCCGATCACCGTTGTGTCGTCTGCAAACTTGACAATGGTGTTGGTGTCGAATGCAGGAACACAGTCGTGTGTGAAGAGGGAGTAGAGCATGGGGCTCAGAACACAGCCCTGTGGTGTGCCGGTACTCAGGGTGATAGTGGAGGACAGGTGCGGGCCCATTCTCACTGCAGATACAAGAGTTCCAAAGATTCAACGCGGAAACAGGCCCTTCAGCCCACCGAGTCCGCACCGACCAGCGATCCCCGCACACCAACACTATCCTGCACACACTAGGGACAATCCAATTAACTTACAAACCTGTTTGTCTTTGGAATGTGGGAGGAAGCTGAAGATCGCGGAGCAAAGCCACACAGGTCACAGGGACAAACGCAGTCAACGTACAAACTCCATACAGACAGCACCCGTAGTCAGGATCGAACCCGGGCCCCTGGCGCTGTAAAGCAGCAATTCTACCGCTGCACCACCGTGCCGCCCTGCTTTGAACCCGTGCCCTGGCATCTATCAAAGGCCAGCAATGGCGACAGATGGGGCTTTGCTTTGAGATCTCATCGGAGAGCAAAGCTGGCAGCCCCCCCCCCCCCCCTTCCCCCCAGCGCCCCAATCTGGGCTTTTTGCTCTCACCTCAGGAGAGAGACTTGAATCCACAGCTTCCCAACTCAGGGACAGCAGTGTGACCTTTGCAGGGAGCCGTGAGGGAGAAGATGGCCGGCAGGTGTCAATGGCCGGGAACGGCTTAATAAATAAACACAGCCGGTTCACAGTGTGTGAAAACTCTGCAGAGGCAGCATGCTGATCGGTCATGTCTAAGATGCCAGGAATGCCTGGACTTAGATACCAGCCATGGAACAGTGCTTGTTTTGCAACGGTATGCATTAGATCTGTTTACTGGGCACCTCGATAAAATTAAAAACCAGATTTAAAAAAATAACATTTGAAAGTTAAGAATAGGATTTTAAAAGTTAAATAATAGATTTTAAAAGTTAAGAAAAAGATTTTAAAAGTTAAATAATGGATTTTAAAAGTTAAATAGATTTTAAAAGTTAAGAAATAGATTTTAAATGGTAAGAATAAGATTTTAAAAGTTAAGAAATAGATTTTAAAAGTTAAGAATAGGATTTTAAAAGTTAAGAAATAGATTTTAAAAGTTAAGAAATAGATTTTAAAAGTTAAGAAATAGATTTTGAAAGTTAAGAAATAGGATTTTAAAATTTAGGAAATAGATTTTAAAAGTTAAGAATAGGATTTTAAAAGTTAAGAATAGGCTTTTAAAAGTTAAGAATAAGATTTTGAAAGTTAAGAAATAGATTAAAAAAGTTAAGAAAACGATTTTAAAAGTTAAATAATAGATTAAAAAGTTAAATAGATTTTAAAAGTTAAGAAATAGATTTTAAAAGTTAAGAAATAGATTTTAAACGGTAAGAATAAGATTTTAAAAGTTAAATAATAGATTTTAAAAGTTAAATAATAGATTTTAAAAGTTAAATAGATTTTAAAAGTTAAGAAATAGATTTTAAAAGTTAAGAAATAGATTTTAAAAGTTAAATAATAGATTTAAAAATTTAAATAATAGATTTTAAAAGTTTTTTTTTAAATTTAAAGTTAAGAAATAAATTTTAAAGATTAAATAATAGATTTTAAAAGTTAAAAAATATTTTTTTTAAGTTAAAGTTAAGGTTTTAAAAGTTAAGGTTAAGAGGTTTTTTTAAATTAAAATAGATTTTCACATATTTATAATTTTAGAGTTAAAGATTAAAAGTTGAAAACTAGATTTTAAAATTAGATTAACAAAGTTTTAGAATTTGTAATGTGGCACAAGGAGTGGCGCAGCGGGTAGAGCTGCTATCTCACAGTACCTGAGTCCCGGGTTCAATCCCGACCAAAGATACTGGAGGAACTAGATGAACCACTCCGTTGAAATCGCCTATACTGAAGTGTAGTACGCAAAGGAGCGTAACGTCCGCCATTTTAGTAGGCAAACCCCTGCCGTTCGCTCTGCCTCTCGCAGTGTAATCAGTGTTTTGGGGAAAAGTATGTGTGATGATACCATTAAAATGCAGAATATTTCTCATCAATCAATTCATAGATTTTCTTTTTAAATGTTTCTGCAAGTTTCTGCCTACTAAAATGGCGCTGTGACGTACTACGGTTTTTAGGGTCGAGTGGCCTATCTTGTTCCTCTAGTATCTTTGATCCTGACCTTGGGTCCTGTCTGTGTGGAGTTTGTTTGTTCTCTCTGTGACCACGTGGGTTTTCTCCGGGTGCACCGGTTTCCTCCCACATCCCAAAGACGTGCAGATTTGTAGGTTAATTGGCTTCAGTAAATTGCCACTAATGTGTAGGGAGGGATTGGGAAAGTTGGATAACATAGAACTAGTGTGAACGGATGGTCGTCATGGACTCAGTGGGTTTGAAAGGCATGCTTCCATGCAGTACCTCTAAAGTAAAAAATGACTAACGTTTAAAAAAAATAAATGTAGTCAGACCACATTTGGAGTATTGTGAGCTGTTTTGGGCCCCGTGTCTGTGGAAGGATGTGCTGGCGTTGGAGAGGGTCCAGAGGAGGTTTACGAGAACGATCCCAGGAATGATTGGGTTAACATATGATGAGCGTTTGACGACACTGGGCCCGAACTCGCTGGAGTTTAGAAGGATGAGGGGGGCCCTCATTGAAACTTACCGAATAGTGATGAGAGTGGATGTGGGGAGGATGTTTCCACCAGTGGGAGAGTCTCGGACCAGAGGCCATAGCCTCAGAATAAAAGGACGTACATTTAGAAAGGAGTTGAGGAGGAATTTCATTAGTCAGAGTTACTCCAGCTGTCTGTGTGGAGTTTCCCTCTGGGTGCTCCGGTTTCCTCCCTGTGACCATGTGGGTTTCGTCCGGGTGCTCTGGTTTCCTTCCAAATTACAAGTGCAGTTTGACAGGTTTAGTTTAGTTCAGAGATACAGAACGGAAACAGGCCATTCGGCCCACCGAGTCCACGCCAACCAGCAATCCCTACGCTCTAAAGCTATTCTACATGAGGGACAAATTCCAATCATACCAAGCCAAAGGTATTTATTCACAAAATGCTGGAGTAACTCAGCAGGTCAGGCAGCATCTCAGGAGAGAAGGAACGGGTGACGTTTCGGGTCTGACTGAAGAAGGGTCTCGACCCGAAACGTCACCCATTCCTTCTCTCCTGAGATGCTGCCTGACCTGCTGAGTTACTCCAGCATTTTGTGAATAAATACCTTCGATTTGTACCAGCATATCATATCATATCATATACATACAGCCGGAAACAGGCCTTTTCGGCCCTCCAAGTCCGTGCCGCCCAGTGATCCCCGTACATTAACATTATCCTACACCCACTAGGGACAATTTTTACATTTACCCAGCCAATTAACCTACATACCTGTACGTCTTTGGAGTGTGGGAGGAAACCGAAGATCTCGGAGTAAACCCACGCAGGTCACGGGGAGAACGTACAAACTCCTTACAGTGCAGCACTCGTAGTCAGGATCGAACCTGAGTCTCCGGCGCTGCATTCGCTGTAAAGCAGCAACTCTACCGCTGCGCTACCATGCCGCCCATCTGCAGTTATTTTCTTACATTATCATACCAAGCCAAATAACTTACAAACTTGCACGTCTTTGGAGTGTGGGAGGAAGACTGAGATCCAGGAGAAATCCCATGCAGGTCGCGTGGAGAACGTACAAACTCCGTACAGACAAGCACCTGTAGCCAGGATGGAACCCAGGTCTATAGGTGGTTGTGCTGTAAGGCAGCAACTCTACCACTGCACCACTGTGCAGATTGTAATTGACCTTTGTAGATTGCCCTTGGTAAGTGGGTAAGTGGTAGAATTTGGTGGGGTGCGTTGATTAGAATGTGGATGGAATAAAGTAGAATGAGTGTAATTGGATGGTCAGCATGGACTTGATGGTCCGAAGGGCCTGTGTGCATGCTGTATGACTCTGTGACATTGGTGTTGGTTAGTCATGGGTGTACACCAATTAGTGTGACTCTGGTGCACAGTCAGTCTCAGTCAGCGTAGTCACATTAATCTACACCGAAGATAGTCACAAAGAATTGGTAGACACAAAATGCTGGAGTAACTCTCGACCCGAAACGTCACCCATTCCTTCTCTCCCGAGATGCTGCCTGACCCGCTGAGTTACTCCGGCATTTTGTGTCTACCTTCGATTTAAACCAGCATCTGCAGTTTTTTTTCTACACAAAAAGCTGGAGTAACTCAGCGGGTCATTCAGCATCTCCGGAGAAAACGAATAGGTCGACGTTTCGGGTCGAGACCCTTCTTCGGACTGAGAGTCAGGGGAGAGGGGAACTTGAGGTACAGACGGTGATGTAGAGAGATATAGAACAAATGAATGAAAGATGTGCAAAAAAGTAACGAAGATAAAGGAAACAGGACATTGTTAGCTACTTGTTGGTTGAGAAAGAGGATAGACAATGAGACTCATCCAGATGACTTTGATGCTGGTGCGACTTTGGTGGGGGAGGGTTGGAGCGAGAGGGAATGCCAGGGTTACTTGAAGTTAGAGAAGTCAATGTTCATACCACTGGGTTGTAAGCTGACCAAGCGAAATATGAGGTGCTGTTCCTCCAATTTGTGCTGGGCCTCGCTCTGACAATGGAGGAGGCCCAGGACAGAGAGGTCAGTGTGGGAATGGGAAGGTGAATTAAAGTGGTCGGCCACCAGGTGATCAGGTAGGTCCAGGCGGACTGAGCAGAGGTGTTCAGCAAAACACGATCGCCACTACAGATGGATGAGAGGGGATCTTATAGAGACACATAAAATTGTAAAAGGACTGGATAAGCAGGAAAAATGTTCCCAATGTTGGGGGAGTCCAGAACCGGGGGCCACAGTCTTAGAATGAAGGGGAGGCCATTTAAAACTGAGGTGAGAAGGAACTTTTTCACCCAGAGAGTTGAGAATTTGTGGAATTCTCTGCCACAGAGGGCAGTGGAGGCCAAATCACTGGATGGATTTAAGAGAGAGTTGGATAAAGCTCTAGGGGCTAGTGGAATCAAGGGATATGAGGAGAAGGCAGGCATGGGTTACTGATTGTGGATGATCACAATGAATGGCGGTGCTGGCTTAAAGGGCCGTATGGCCTCCTCCTGCACCTGTTTTCTATGTTTCTACATCAGTTGGCTGATCTATTTTCGATGTGACACTGACTGATGTTGGGGATGAATTTTACAGATTTAAACCATTTCCCTGCAGTCCCCCGAGTCTACGATGCAGTTCACAACTCTGTGTGACGTACGGACGTCACAGCTTGCCGAGAGTTATTTGCCAATGTCGTAAGTGGCGACCTTTCAATCCAATTTCCGTCATCAGTTAATTAAACAGAAGCACACACCTTGATGACATTGTCACCTGCTTTAAATACAATGGGGAATATTATCGCGGCATTAAGGTGGGGCGGCGGTTGAGTTGCTGTCTTACAAGCACTTACAGCGCCAGAGACCCACATTCAATCCCGACCACGGGTGCTGTCTGCACGGAATTTGTACGTTCTTCCCGTCACCCACGTGGGTTTTCTCCGAGATCTCCGGTTTCCTCCCACACTCCAAAGACGTCCAGGTTTGTAGGTTAATTGGCTTTAGTATAATTGTAAATTGTCCCTAGTGTGTGCAGGACAGTGTTAGTGTGCGGGGATCGCTGGCCAGCGCGGACTTGGTGGGCCGAAGGGCCTGTTTCCGCGCTGTATCTCTAAAACGGCCATTCCAATTCCCCAATTGGCTACAATTTGTCAGGAAGTGGGGCTGAACTGCAACCAGGCACTAAATGTTTTCTCTGCGCAAAGATGGGTCCAATTTTACAGCAGAAGAGTGCCGTGGGGAAGTGGTTTAGCCATCGGCAATCCCAGTAACAGATGTAAACGGGAAATAAAGTCACCTGTTACATTGGCTGTGTTGGCAAGATCGGAGAGCGGAGCTTTGAGAAGGCTCAAGACAGAAAGCAGATGTGAAGCGTGTTGTCCCGGCCCACTGATGTAGGTGTTAATCCTGGGAATACCTAGGAAAGCAATTAGTGACCCAGAGCTGCTATTAAAGTGCACTTAGAGGCTCTCAGTGCAGCCGCATCTTAGATTGCATTGTCTGGGCCTGCAGCCAACTTCAGCATGTGAACGGACACACAGGGACCAGTCTAACCAAGGCTAACTCTTGTTCTGTTGATTGTCACCTCACACAACTGAACACACTGTCCTACTTCCCCGTAGACTTTCAGAAAGATGTACCACAGCCAGTGTGAACTTGCATGTAGCAATGTCTTCCACCATCTCCCAATCTACCTTGTTGCAGCTCCTGCGCTTTTTAAAAAATCTGCACTTTCTTGTAGTTGAAACATTATATTCTGCACTCTTTCTCTTTTGCCCTACCTGGTCTAGAATGACCCTTCGGTTCAGAATGATGAACCACAGCCAGAGTGAACTTGCATGTAGCGATGTCTTCACCATCTGCCAACCTACCTCATTGCGGCTCCTGCATTTTTTTAATCTGCACTTTCTGCAAAGTCTATCTGCACTTTCTTGTATATTCTGCACTCTTTCTCTTTTATTCCACCTGGTCTATTTGTGTATGGTATGATTTAGTCGGATAGCAAGCAAAGTAAAGTTTTAGCTATATTGTGGAGCCAGGATAATCATAAACCAACACCAGATGTTGGGAGAAGTGGCAGAGATACAGTGAATGGAAAGGTGATGGAAGGTTATATTGATAGGATGAGGTTCCTGAGAAATATAGGTAAGTAGGTATGTGTAACCTCTTTATGGGCTGCTGGAGTACAGCATAGAAATAGGCCCTTCAGCCCACCTAGTCTATGTCGACCAAGATGCCCCCATGTAAGCTTGTACCTTTTGCCCAAATTTTGGCCCATATCCCTCAACCTTTCCTATCGAAATATTGAATATCGAAGTATCGAAATATCGAAGTACCTGTCGAAATATTTTTTACATGTTGTTATAATTCCTGCCTCAACTACCTCCTCTGGCAACTGGTGCCATATACCCACCACTCTGTGTGTGGAAAACGTTGCCCCTCAGGTTCTTATTAATTTGTGTCCCTCTCACCTTAAGCCTCTGTCCTCTGGATCTTGATTCCCCTACTCTGGGAAAAAGATTCTGTGCATTCACCCTATATTTTGCTGTCATGATTAGAACAAAACATGCACAGTGATATTGTAGGTATCACAAAATGCTGGAGTAACTCAGCAGGTCAGGCAGCATCTCAGGAGAGAGGGAATGGGTGACGTTTCGGGTCGAGACCCTTCTTCAGACTGATGTCAGGGGGCGGGACAAAGAAAGGATATAGGTGGAGGCAGGAAGACAGAGGGAGAACTGGGAAGGGGGATAGGGAAGAGAGGGACAGAGGAACTATCTAAAGTTGAAGAAGTCAATGTTCATACCGCTGGGCTGCAAGCTGCCCAAGCGAAATATGAGGTGCTGTTCCTCCAATTTGCGGTGGGCCTCACTATGGCACTGGAGGAGATCCATGACAGAAAGGTCAGACTGGGAGTGGGAGGGGGAGCTGAAGTGCTCAGCCACCGGGAGATCAGGTTGGTTAAGGCGGACTGAGCGAAGGTGTTGAGCAAAATGATCGCCGAGCCTACGTTTGGTCTCACCGATGTAGAGAAGAGGGTTTTCCTACACAGTGTTATTGTGTTCTGCAAGGAAAGGGCAATAGAGGCAGAGTATTTTTTTATATATTCAGTTAAGGAATGTGGGCTTTTCAGCCTGGAACATCCATCCAGGGCAACACAAGGGTGGGTGCTTCACGATTCCGAAAACACGAAAACATTGCAGTTATACAAGACCATTGAGTGGCCAGAGAACATGCTAGACTCAGAATTGAAAACCAGAAATCCATGTTGGTACTCATGAGACAGGTAGATGAAGTATGGAGGAAGGAACTGCAGATGCTGGTTTAAACCGAAGATAGACACAAAAAACTGGAGTAACTCAGCGGGCCAGGCAGCACCTCTGGTGAGAAGGAACGGGTGATGTTTTGGGTCGAGACCCTTCTTCAGACTGAAGAAACGTCACCCATTCCTTCTCTCCAGAGATGCTGCCTGTCCCGCTGAGTTACTCCAGCATTTTGTGTCTATCTGCAGTTTAAAGCCATCTACATCTCCACCATCAATGTCTTACCTTGTGACATGTGTGCAAGGACTTATAATTATGTAGACCTTAGGAACTGTGGACGCTGGTTACCAAAAAAAGACAAAGTCACGGGTCAGGCAGCATCTCTGGAGAATATGGACGGGTGACTTTTTGGATTGGGACCAATTTTTCAAACTGGTTATAATAATGCTATTTTTTTTCTAGACTTGCGATTGAAATCCCAGCCAGCTTCAGCTTGAACAGAAATCTTTCAAAATCTATACACTAAAACTCTTGTTTGTTTGTTTGTTTGTTCCTGAACTACAGTCAAAACGGTACATGATAGCATGGCAATTTTAGGCCCACCTTACTCACCGTTGTCCTTTTGGTGCTAATGGAAGAAGTTTCATTGAAATCGGTGTTATATTTTTAAAGTTATTCACATTTTAAAGTTTAAAACTATCTCCTAGGGAGGGGGGATAAGGGGAGTGGAGGGGGTGAGGGGTGAGGGTGCTGCACTAATGCAGGAGAGGTTTGGGCCCAACGGGTTCACTTGGTCTAGTATCCTTTATAATTAATATTATGATGTGTGGAGGTTCATTGTGAAAATATAACTCTTCCCGTTGACTACATTACTCTTGAAAGGTTCACCTGCACCTCCTCCAACTTCATCTATTGCATCCGCTGCTCCAGATGTCAACTTATTTACATCGGCGAAACCAAGCACAGGCTCGGCGATCGCTTCGCTCAACACCTGCGCTCGGTCCGCGTTGGCCAAACTGATCTCCCGGTGGCCGAGCACTTCAACTCCCCCTCCCACTCCCAGTCTGACCTTTCTGTCATGGGCCTCCTCCAGTGCCATAGTGAGGCCCACCGCAAATTGGAGGAACAGCACCTCATATTTCGCCTGGGCAGCTTGCAGCCCAGTGGTATGAACATCGACTTCTCCAACTTTAGATAGTTCCTCTGTCCCTCTCTTCCCCTCCTCCTTCCCAGTTCTCCCTCTATCTTCCTGTCTCCACCTATATCCTTCCTTTGTCCCGCCCCCCTGACATCAGTCTGAAGAAGGGTCTCGACCCGAAACGTCACCCATTCCTTCTCTCCTGAGATGCTGCCTGACCTGCTGAGTTACTCCAGCATTTTGTGAATAAATACCTTCGATTTGTACCAGCATCTGCAGTTAGTTTCTTACATTACTCTTGAAGATTGCAGGCAATCTTGGTGTTATGGTGGTTGCAGTACTGCAGGCGGACAGCAGAGGGCACTGAGTTGCCACTGTGAGTTGGCAATCCTGGACTGCTGGCTGGACAAAGTTTTCCCCTCAACCCAAGACAGACACAAAATGCTGGAGTAACTCAGCGGGTCAGGGGGCACCTCTGGAGGGAAGGAATGGGTGACGTTTCGGGTCGAGACCCTTCTTCAGATTGAGAGTCAGGGGAGAGGGAGATGAGAGGTGTCGACGGTGATTTAAAGGGATATAGAACAAATAACTGAATTATATGCAAGAAAGTAACAATGATAATGGAAGTAACTCAGCAGGTCAGGCAGCATCTCAGGAGAAGAATCAGTCTGAAGAAGGGTCTCAACCCGAAACGTCACCCATTCCCGCTCTCCTAGATGCTGCCTGACCTGCTGAGTTACTCCAGCATTTTGTGATACCTTCGATTTGTACCAGCATCTGCAGTTATTCTCCTACACATGATAATGGAAGTGGTCTATTGTTAGCTGTGGGCTAGGTGAAAACGGGTTATACAGACAGTTTTATCCTGCATCCAGTAAACTGCAGATTGTGGAGTAAACCAACATTTAACATTATGGATTATGATTTAATCTGAGGCTTTTGGAGTATTGTGAGCAGCTTTGGCCCCTATTCACGTATAAAGCCCTAAATGGACATTCCCCCCCCTACATCAAAAATCTTCTAACCCCCCTCTCTAACTCCAGGTCCCTCAGGTCGGCCGACTTGGGGCTACTCACTATCCCGCGGTCTAGGCTTAAGCTCAGGGGTGACCACGCTTTTGCGGTTGCAGCTCCTAGACTGTGGAACAGCATCCCTCTCCCCATCAGAACTGCCCCCTCCATCGACTCCTTTAAGTCCAGGCTCAAAACCTATTTCGACTCCCTAGCGTTTGAGGCTCATTGAGGAGGCGCTGTGAACTGTTTGCGTGCTACTGTACGTTTCTTTTTTTTTTTCCCATTGGAACCTAATCAGATGTACAGCACTTTGGTCAACGTGGGTTGTTTTTAAATGAGCTATACAAATAAAATTGACTTGACTTGACTTGACTATTGCTGAGGATGGATGTGCTGGCGTTGCAGAGGGTCCAGAGGAGGCTTATTAGAATGATCCTAAGGATGAGTGGGTTAATGTTTGAGGAACAGTTGATGGCTCTGGGCTGAAGTTGCTGGAAGGGTAACGAGCTAGATAGAGCTCTTAAGGATAGCCGAGTCAGGAGGTATGGGGAGAAGGCAGGACCGGGGTACTGATTGAGAATGATCATCCATGATCACATTGAATGGTGGTGCTGGCTCGAAGGGCCGAATGGCCTCCTCCCGCACCCATTGTCCATTGTCTATTGTGTTACCCTCCCCCCCCCCATTACCCTCGCCCTCCCATGTCTCTACACTCCCTCTCCCCCTGGACTCTCAGTCTGAAGGAGGGTCTCACAGAAACATAGAAAATAGGTGCAGGAGTAGGCCATTCGGCCCTTCGAGCCTGCACCGCCATTCAATATGATCATGGCTGATCATCCAGCTCAGTAACCTGTACCTGCCTTCTCTCCATACCCCCTGATCCCTTTAGCCACAAGGGCCACAAGGTCTCGACCCACAACGTCACCCATTCCTTCTCTTCTGAGATTGTGCCTGTCCCGCTGAGTTACTCCAGCATATCATGTCTATCTTCCGGTAAACCATCATCTACACTTCCATCCAGCTCCACCCCCTTCTCACCCCCCCCTTCCCTTCCCCGCACCCCCCATGGTCCATTGGTCCATTCCAAGGGTTCACTGTGCTGGATTTTGTAAGTTCTCTCTGTCGATGCGTGGATTTACTCCAGTTTCCTCTCACATCTCAATGGCATATTGGTCGGTGGCCACTCTGGACGGCCCAGATTTCTGGTGCGTGCCTGGGGATTAAGGTTATAAGTGAGATGCAGGAGGCAGATTAGAAACAGTGTGGAACGAGGGGCCATTGGGCATGTTTCCGTGCGTGTCCGTTTGATGTGTGTCAAACTAGGACGCACATCTCAGCACCAGAGTCACGGGAGACGGTGACCCGGCTGAGATCTAACCTCTGAGGTTAGAATGTATTCCAGATCTCCCACTTATCACACCCCTTGTTCTTCAGGCAATTTATTTTCCAGCAAGCAGATTATGTGATCATGATGTGTAGTAAGGAAGTGTAGATGCTGGTTGACACCAAAGATTGACACAAAAAGCTGGAGTAGCACAGCAGGACAGGCAGCATCTCTGGAGATGAAGGAATGGGTGACGTTTCAGGTCGAGACCCTTCTTCAGTTTGGCTGCACAAACTCCAGCCATCTAGCCATCAGCTAAACCTTTCCCAATGGAGAAATATCTGACTGTCAGGAGTGGGATTTGAACCCACGCCTCCAGTGAGGAACATCATCTGAACTCGGTACCTTAGCCCGCTCGACCATCCTGGCTGTGACTAATACCCAGTGACATTCAGTCTGAAGAAGGGTCTCGACCCGAAACGTCGCCCATTCCTTCTCTCCTGAGATGCTGCCTGACCTGCTGAGTTACTCCAGCATTTTGTGAATAAATACCCGTCGATTTGTACCAGCATCTGCAGTTATTTTCTTATAATACCCAGTGACAGGTCTCTTCACAACTAATGGGGTGTGTGCATAACTAATGGCACAGCGGTAGAGTTGCTGCCCTACAGCACTTGCAGCGCCTAGAGAGCCTGGTTTGATCCCAACTAGGGTGCTGTCTGTATAGAGTTTTTACGTTCTCCCCGTGACCTGTGTGGGTTTTCTCCGAGATCTGTGATCCTCTGGTCGTAGGTGTGATCATGGAGCCCTTTCCCTTGGTTGGAATCTGTATGCAGTGGGATAAACACTGAACCAGAGGGCAAGGAGGAGTATAACCATCTGGTTTCAAAGACCACAAAATATAGCAGAACTAGGCCATTCAGCCCATCAAGTCTGTACCACCATTTGATCTTCGGTTTCCTCCCACACTCCAAAGAAATACAGGTTTCTGGGTTAATTGGCTTGGGTTTGGAAACTTGGTATAACTGTAAATTGTCCCCAGTGTGTGTAGGATAGTGTTAGTGTGCGGACTTGCTGGGCTGAAGGGCCTTGTAATGGCAGTTTCTATACCATCTCGAAATCCCACTTCGATAGCCATTACTTCTCGGGGATGAAATGTAGTTATAGCTTATGCACACGTCGCACCCTGATATGGCAAAACCAATCTTCCAAACTCCTTTCCTTCATTAATTGGTTTTATTAAAGTAGCACAAATCATAGAGTAATTCATCAGTTTCCGTACTTTATCAACTGTTTCTGCTTCAAACGATATCTAGAAATTCTTGCAGTTATTGCCGTATGGTTCTTACAAATATAACCGGTGCGAGCGCATCATATCATATCATATCATATATATACAGCCGGAAACAGGCCTTTTCGGCCCTCCAAGTCCGTGCCGCCCAGTGATCCCCGCACATTAACACTATCCTACACCCACTAGGGACAATTTTTACATTTTACCCAGCCAATTAACCTACATACCTGTACGTCTTTGGAGTGTGGGAGGAAACCGAAGATCTCGGAGAAAACCCACGCAGGTCACGGGGAGAACGTACAAACTCCTTACAGTGCAGCACCCGTAGTCAGGATCGAACCCGAGTCTCCGGCGCTGCATTCGCTGTAAAGCAGCAACTCTACCGCTGCGCTACCGTGCCGTATGGTACGAGCGCGTGGTAAAGAACTGTATGCTCACCATCCTCCCAGCCTAAACTGACCCACAACCTCTGTCGACACACACGAGCCTCCTCCCATCTAGACACTCCCAATTACGCATTAAGTCACACCCACAAGCAGGCAAAAAAGACATAAACTAGAAATACTACAACATAGCCATAACACAATGATAATAACTGAATTAAGCATAAATGGCTCCTACAGGCCTGATTCCGCGCTGCATCTCTAAACTGAACCTGTGAGTCTTCCTGGTGGGTGTCACAGATGGGTGTCACAGCGTGTCGTTGTTTCTCCTCCGCAGTTTGAGATCAGGCAGCTGAGGGCCCACCTTGCCCAGCAGGACTTGGACCTCGCTGCCGAGAGAGAGGCAGCCATGCAGATCCACCACGTGTGGGACAAGCAGACCAATAAGTTCCAAGTGGTGGATGGATCAACCGCGGGAGGGTCCGACGATGAGGGTGCCGAGATCATCATCGGCTCCCACCCAACGCCAAGTAAGCACCTTGCTCCAGGGATTCATCGACGTTGCATTGTCAAAGGGAAGGTCCAGGTCACCACAAAAGGTGACGTCGATCAGGACAAAGCACAAAGTCCTGGAGGAACTCGTTGGGTCGGGCAGCATCTGGGGAGAGGAATGGGCAGATGTTGTTTCAGGGCTGGACCCTTCTTCAGACTGGTCTCCTGACCATCTCCTCGGCCTCGAAAAGTATAAGATTATTAAGATTATTAAATTGGAACCACTAAGATCCGGTGGATACACTGGAATTTAGAAGGATGAGAGGAGATCTTATCGAAACGTATAAGATTATTAAGGGGTTGGACACGTTAGAGGCAGGAAACATGTTCCCAATGTTGGGGGAGTCCAGAACCAGGGGCCACACAGTTTAAGAATAAGGGGTAGGCCATTTAGAACGTAGATGAGGAAAAACCTTTTCAGTCAGAGAGTTGTGAATCTGTGGAATTCTCTGCCTCAGAAGGCAGTGGAGGCCAATTCTCCAAATGCATTCAAGAGAGAGCTGGATAGAGCTCTTAAGGATCGCGGAGTCAGGGGGTATGGGGAGAAGGCAGGAACGGGGTACTGATTGAGAATGATCAGCCATGATCACATTGAATGGCGGTGCTGGCTCGAAGGGCCGAATGGCCTCCTCCTGCACCTATTGTCTATTGTCTATTGTCCTCAGGCTTTCAGAGCATGAACATTTCAACATGGAGGGAGGGTGGTGATTACCACAGTTTACAGGCAATTAATTGGGATGGGAGATGATCTGTGATCCTCTGGTGTCATAGGTGTGATCATGGGTAGGAGAATGGGATAGATCAGCCATGGCGGAATAGACTTTATGGGCCGAATGGCCTAATTCTACTCCTATCAGTATCCTATCTTATGCCACTTTGAGGAAGGAACATTGGAGTCCATCAGAGCATTTGAAGAATCACAGTTCAGACATAGTTGTGTGTTGCACTGTATGTCAGTGTAGGGTTCAATCACTGCAAACACATAAAAGCAGCATCTCTCGAAACTTCCTTTGATTCCAGGCCAAAGAATGTGCAGAATTTAATTGGAACAGCTACCAGTATGTAATTGTTATTAAAAATAAACATGGAAGTTAGGGGTGGCACAGTGGTGCAGTCTGAAGATGGGTCTCGACTCGAAATGTCACCCATTCCTTCTGTCCAGAGATGCTGCCTGTCCCGCTGAGTTACTCCAGCAGTTTGTGTCTATCTTCGGTTCAAACCAGCACTTGCAGTTTCTTCCTACAGGGGACGGACAGAGCTACCGTTCATTATTGCCGAGATCTCATTTCAGGACCTTGGACAGGGAACAGCTATCTATGAAAAAGTGCTGGAGTAACTCAGCGGGTCAGGCAGCATCTCTGGAGAACATGGGTAGGTGACGTTTCACAGAGTGCTGGAGTAACTCAGCGGGTCAGGCAGCATCTCTGGAGAACATGGGTAGGTGACGTTTCACAGAGTGCTGGAGTAACTCAGCGGGTCAGGCAGCATCTCTGGAGAACATGGGTAGGTGACGTTTCACAGAGTGCTGGAGTAACTCAGCGGGTCAGGCAGCATCTCTGGAGAACATGGGTAGGTGACGTTTCACAGAGTGCTGGAGTAACTCAGCGGGTCAGGCAGCATCTCTGGAGAACATGGATAGGTGACGTTTCACAGAGTGCTGGAGTAACTCAGCGGGTCAGGCAGCATCTCTGGAGAGAAGGAATGTGACTTTCATATGAAGAAAGACTGGATAGACTCGGCTTGTACTCGCTGGAATTTAGAAGATTGAGGGGGGATCTTATAGAAACTTACAAAATTCTTAAGGGGTTGGACAGGCTAGATGCAGGAAGATTGTTCCCGATGTTGGGGAAGTCCAGAACAAGGGGTCGCAGTTTAAGGATAAGGGGGAAGTCTTTTAGGACCGAGATGAGAACGTTTTTTTTCACACAGAGAGTGGTGAATCTGTGGAATTCTCTGCCACAGAAGGTAGTTGAGGCCAGTTCATTGGCTATATTTAAGAGGGAGTTAGATGTGGCCCTTGTGGCTAAAAGGATCAGGGGGTATGCAGAGAAGGCAGGTACAGGATACTGAGTTGGATGATCAGCCATGATCATATTGAATGCCGGTGCAGGCTCGAAGGGCCGAATGGCCTACTCCTGCACCTATTTTCTATGTTTCTATCTGAGGAGAACATGGATAGGTGAAGTTGTTGAAGGGTCCCGACCCGATATGTCACCTATCCATGTTCTCCAGAGATGCTGCCTGACCCGCTGAGTTACTCCAGCACTTTGAATTTTTTTTTAGCAAACCAGCACCTGCTGTTACTTGTGCCTCCAGAAAGACTTGTTCTGCCGTGGGTCTTACAATGTTACAGAGCGGTTCACAGCTGAGGAAGTATTTTTGAAGTGCAAGTCACGAACCAGAGCTGCTAATTAGGAGCAGTGGGCTCCCACAAACAGTAAGCTGATGAACTGAGGAGAGGGATCACGATTCACAAAAACTAGTCTTCAGGTGATCTACAAGTGATTGACCACACGGGTAGTTGGTGTATCTGTTTCTCTACCCACAGATGCCGCCTGACCCGCCGAGTATTTCCTACATGTTCTCACAAGTTCAAAAGTGATAGGAGCAGAATTAGGCCATTTGGCCCATCAAGTCTAGTCCACCACTCAACATGGCTGGTCTATCTTTACCTTCAAATCCCATTCTCCTACCTTCTCTTCATCACCCTTAACACTCTTATTAATCAAGAATCTGTCAATCTCTGCCTTAAAAATATCCACTGACTTGGCCTCCACAGCCGTCTGTGCCAATAAATGCCACGGATTCACCACCTTCTGACTAAAGAGGTAGAGGGTATAAGGAATAAGCTGCCAGAGGAGGTAGTATGAAGAGGCAAGTACAATTACAGCATTTAACAGACATTTGGACAGGTAAGTGGATAGGAAAAAGGGAAATTTGGTTGAAATACAGACAAGTGGGACTAGTGTAGATGGGGCACCTTGGACGAGTAGAGCCGATGGGCCTGTTTCTAACTGTGAATCAAGCTCAGAGCAAAGACCAGGACATTGGGATTCACAGCCGAGTAGAAGCAGCATCAAAGCAGGTTCTTTTAATTCATTGGGACCGCCCTGAATAATGCAGAAGCTGAGAATGTACTGCATAAATGATTCACACTGGCCACTTCAAACAAATACTTAAGATTCAAAACATCCACCGGTGGGCGGGGGAGAGAGGGTCGACTGGAAGAGTAGCTGTTGTGGTTTGTTGGTGCCAACCTCCCTCCTTAATGTTCAGTGTCCATTCAAGGGGAAGGCTGGCGGTGTGTTCAGCAACAATGACATGGGACGTTGGGCGGCATGAATGATGGATCAGGGAGGGGGCGCGGAATCTGTTTACACGAAGTATATTGCGCATCCCAGCCTGTCTCACATGTGTTCAGCTGGGTCCCAGAGAGTTGCCTCAGGCTAGATCAAGGCCTGTCCTTCCAGCGGCAATGTTAGCGCTGTACACACTTCTGACTGGCGGCATTTAGAGGGGAACAAGGGTCCGGGAAAGCTTTTAAGCGTCTATGAAACCCAGGAAGACAATTATGTTCCTTTTGTACGTCAGGTTCGATTGCCATCTCTAGAGTGCAGTGATTTCAGGTACAGAGTGCTCAGTGGTTTGGGCTTCGGAACAAAGGACCAAGTGGGCCGGGAATCCATCTGTGTGTCTCTCTCACCGCCAGCCACAGGCCAAGCCGGGGACTCTTGTCTCCGTGACTGCGGCGAGCCTGATAATGCTGAGCCCCCCCTGAGTCACAGAACATAGAGCGGGACAGCACAGGAACGGGCCCTTCAGCCCACAATGGTCAGTTGAGTTTGGAGATACAGGCCCTTCTGCCCACCGTGTCCGCACTGACCATTGTTCCCCGCTCATTAACACTGTCCTACACACACTAGGGACAATTTTGTCTTTGGAGTGTGGGGGGGAACCAAAGATCTCGGAGAAAACCCACACAGGTCACAGGGAGAACGTACAAACTCCGTACAGGCAGCACCCATAGTCAGGATCGAACCCGGGTCTCTGATGCTGTAAGGCCGTAGCTCTACCACTGCGCCACCCGCAATGTTTCTTCCCCACATGATATCAAATAAAACCGATCACATCTGCCTGCACAGGATCCATATTCCTTGCACTTCCATGTGCCCAAAAACTTCTTCAATGTCACTATCATATGTCCAGGTTTGTAGGTTAATTGGCTTGGTATAAACGTAAATTGTCTCTAGTGTGTGTAGGATAGTGTTAGTGTGCGGGGATCGCTGGTCGTTGCGGACTCGATGGGCCGAAAGGCCTGTTTCCGTGCTGTATCTCTAAACTAAACCAGCTGCGTACGTTTTTATTGTGTGTTCTCCTCTGGTTCTTTTGCTAATAACCCGTGTCCACAGGTTGCTGATGGATCTTCCAATTTTCCCTTTGGCCCAACTTGCCCAAGCCAACCAAGGCACCCAATCAACACTTGACCCACCTGGCTGCATTTAGCCCATGCACCTCCCAACCTTTCCTAATCCATGCGCCTGTCCAAATATCTTAAATATTCTTTTAGCACCTGGCTCAACTACCTCCTCTGTTAGATCTCTCCATATACCCACCACCCTAGATGCAGATTGCTATATGCAGGAAAAATGTTCCCAATGTTGGGGCGAGTCCAGAACCAGGGGCCGCACAGTCTAAGAGTAAAGGGGAGGCCATTTAAAACCGAGGTGAGAAGAACCTTTTTCACCCAGAGAGTTGTGAATTTGTGGAATTCTCTGCCACAGAGGGCAGTGGAGGCCAATTCACTGGATGAATTTAAAAGAGAGTTAGATAGAGCTCTAGGAGCTAGTGGAATCAAGGGATATGGGGAGAAGGCAGGCACAGGTTACTGATTGTAGATGATCAGCCATGATCACAATGAATGGCGGTGCTGGCTCGAAGGGCCAAATGGCCTCCTCCGGCACCTATTTTCTATGTTACCCTCTGTGAGAGAAAAAATTGCCCCTCAGGTTCCTATTAAATCATCTCCCTCTCACTTAAACCCATGACCTCTGGTTCTTGATTTTCCTACTCTGGGTAAAAGACTGTGCATTTACCTGACCTCTTCCCCTCATGATTCTATACACCTCCAAGATCACACCTCATCCTCCAGCGCCCCAAAGAATAAAGTCGGAAGCTGCCTAACCTCTTCTTATACCTCAGTCCTACAAACATCCTCATATATCTTCACTGCACTCTTTCCAGCTTAACAGCATCTTCCCTACAGCAGGGTGACAAAACCTGAACACAATACTCCAATAGACAATAGGTGCAGGAGGAGGCCATTCGGCCCTTCGAGCCAGCACCGCCATTCAACGTGATCATGGCTGATCATTCTCAATCAGTACCCCGTTCCTGCCTTCTCCCCATACCCCCTGACTCCGCTATCCTTAAGAGCTCTATCTAGCTCTCTCTTGAATGCATTCAGAGAATTGGCCTCCACTGCCCTCTGAGGCAGAGAATTCCACAGATTCACAACTCTCTGACTGAAAAAGTTTTTCCTCATCTCCGTTCCAATTGGCCTACCTCTTATTCTTAAACTGTGGCCCCTTGTTCTGGACTCCCCCAACATTGGGAACATGTTTCCTGCCTCTAACGTGTCCAACCCCTTAATAATCTTATACGTTTCGATAAGATCTCCAAATGTAGCCTCACCAATGTCTTGTACAGTCAACAAAAAAAATCTAACATTCACAGAATTAAATTAATAATTGGCATTCCTGAAGACAAAGCAAAGTGCTGGAGGAACTCAGCGGGCAAGATAGTTTCAGTGGAGGAAATGGACAGATGGTGTTTCAGTTTAGAACCCTTCTTCAGACTGAAGGGTCCCAACCCAAAACGTCGCCTGTCAATTTTCTCCACCGATGCTGCCTGACCTGTTGAGTTCCTCCAGCACTTTGTGTTTTGCTCAAGATTCCAGCATTTCCTCCTGGCAGCACATCTGAAAGACCGCGAGACATTGGAGCAGAATTAGGCCATTCAGCCCATCGAGTCGGCTCCGCCATTCAATCATGGCTGATCAATTTTTCGCTCTCAACCCCGTTCTCTTGCCTTCTCCCCTTAACCTTTGACACCCTTACTAATCAAGAACCGGCACGGTGGCGCAGCGGTAGAGTTGCTGCCTCACAGCGAATGCAGCGCCGGAGACTCGGGTTCGATCCTGACTACGGGCGCCGTCTGTATGGAGTTTGTACGTTCTCCCCGTGACCTGCGTGGGTTTTCTCCGAGATCTTCGGTTTTCTCCCACATTCCAAAGACGTGCAGGTTTGTAGGTTAATTGGCTTGGTAAATGTAAAAATTGTCCCTAGTGTGTGTAGGATAGTGTTAATGTGCGGGGATCGCTGGGCGGCGCGGACTCGGTGGGCCAAAGGGCCTGTTTCCACGCTGTATCTCTAAATCTAAAACCTACCAATCTCTGCTATAAAAATACCCAATGACCTGGCCTCCACAGCCGTCTGTGGCAATGAATTCCAGAGATTCACTACCCTCTGACTAAAGAAATTCCTCTTCACCTCCATTCTAAAGGTACGTCCTTTTATTCTGTTAGGCTGTGCCTCATGGGCACAAATTGCTGGAGTAACTGGGTGACGTTTGGGTGACGTTTCGGGTCGAGACCCTTCCTCAGACTCATTGCGTCTCTCCAGAGATTCTGCCTGTCCCGCTGAGTTACCCCAGCGTTTTGTGTCTATCTTCGATTTAAACCAGCGTTTCCTACACGTTTCGGGTGCCTCACTAAGGTTAGGTTCTAATCTTTAGATGGCTTCTGGAGTTGGAGGGGGACTTTGATCCCCAGCACGTTGTAAGATGTTTGCTGCCAATGACGAGCCTTAAAAATGTGGCAAAATGGAGTGGCTTAGGAATAGAACCTGATGGTAAGGCAAGGTGAACACTGGGAGGTTTGTGTGTGGCTGAGTTACAGAGCAGTTGAGGTTGACACTGAATGATGCTGATCGTGAGAAGCAGGAGGTGAAAGGACTGTTTACCAGGATAGACACCGCAGTGATGATTCCCAGTCCCTGTTAAAGAGAGAACTGCTCCCACTGTTTCACTTGTCACATCTTATTTTCCAGAAGCGGCCACAATGGACGATATGAACAATTACATCAGCCAGTACTACAGCGAGCCTAGCAGTGGTAAGTGCAATGTCACCTCTCCCAACACTGACCCCCCCCCTCCCCACCCTCACTAACACCAGCCCCCCCTCACTAACACCACCCCACCCTCCACTCTCACTAACACCAGCCCCCCCCTCACTAACACCAGCCCCCCCTTACTAACACCAGCCCCCCCTTACTAACACCAGCCCACCCTCACTAACACCAGCCCAGCCTCACTAACACCAGCCCACCCTCACTAACACCAGCCCCTCCCCCTCATTAACACCAGCCCCACCCCTCATTAACACCAGCCCCCCCCACCCTCACTAACACCACCCAGCCCTCAGTACCACAGTCCATGACACAATCTCTGCCCTCACCCCCCACAGTCCCCACCCTCAGCACCACCGTGCACAACACACCCTCATTGTCAATGTGGGGGCAGATGGCAGGGCTGCTGGCTCACAGGAACAAAGACCCAGGTTCGATCCTGGCCTCCGGTGCTGTCGGTGAGGAGTTTGCACGTTTTGCCTGCGACCATGTGGGTTTTCTCTGGGTGCCCCGGTCCACCCACGTCCCAGGGTTGTAGGTGAATTGGCTTCCGTTGTTTACCCCAAGTGTACAGTGGGGAGAATGCAAAAGTGGGATAGCATGGGACGTGTGTGAATGGGTGACGGATGGTCGGCGTGGACTCAGTGGGCAGAAAGGCCCGTTTCCATGCTGTATCTGAAAACCTAACGAGAATACCCATTACAAACCCTAACAGATATTCACATTCAATTTCCTTTTTATTGGCCAGTTAATCCCAAACAATCACTACCTCCAGGAAGCGAACAAGCGCAGAGGTGACTAATTTCAATGTTGTAATCTAATCTCTGGATCCAAATGACCATTATAGATTTAATGCTCACAGATTCAGAACCCCTTAATTGGATTAGTGCGATATAATCAGGCCTACGAACTATTATTCTATCTATAAAACATTCTGAGTTGTTTGATTAGATTACTGTGTTTTTACTTCCAGCATCATTATTCTATTGCAATTTTCTGGTTATTTATCGAATGCAATCTGTGGAATTCTCTGCCTCAGAAGGCAGTGGAGGCCAATTCTCTGAATGCATTCAAGAGAGAGCTAGTCAAGTCAAATTTATTTGTCATATACACATACACGATGTGCAGTGAAATGAAAGTGGCAATGCCTGCGGATTGTGCACAAAAAAGAATTACAGTTACAGCATATAAATAAAGTTAATAAGTTACTATAGTGTAGACAAAAATTTAGTCTCTGGAGTTATAAAAGTTGACAGTCCTGATGGCCTGTGGGAAGAAACTCCGTCTCATCCTCTCCGTTTTCACAGCGTGACAGCGGAGGCGTTTGCCTGAACAGTCCGTTGCTGGGGTGGTAGGGGTCCCCATGATCTTGCTTGCTCTGGATCTGCACCTCCTGATGTATAGGTCCTGCAGGGGGACGAGTGTAGTTCCCATGGTGCGTTCTGCCGGAGTCTAGATAGAGCTCTTAAGGATAGCGGAGTCAGGGGGTATGGGGAGAAGGCAGGAACGGGGTACTGATTGAGAATGATCAGCCATGATCACATTGAATGGCGGTGCTGGCTCGAAGGGCCGAATGGCCTCCTCCTGCACCTATTGTCTATAGTCTATTGCAATCTCCCCTGTTTGACATGCGTCACTGATAGCACTTTGGCTCACGAGACTGAAGCCTATGGCTTCAAAAACCTGGATACAGAAAATTTGGAGGTAGACACAAAATGTTGGAGTAACTCAGCGGGTCAGGCAGCATCTCGGGAGAGAAGGAATGGGTGACGTTTCATTCTCTCCCGAGATGCTGCCTGACCCGCTGAGTTACTCCAGCATTTTGTGTCTACCTTCGATTTAGACCAGCATCTGCAGTTTTTTTTCCTATACAGAAAATTTGGATTCAGCCATTTTTGGGTATCACCTCCTCTAGTTGGTGTCAGAGAGTGGTGAGTGCCAGGAATGTACTGTCATAGGTGAGGCAGTTGACAATAAACGTAACTCCTTTAGTCAGAGGGTGGTGAATCTGTCCAATTCATTGCCACACAAGGCTGTGGAGGCCACGTCAATGGATATTTTTAAGGTGGAGATAGATACATTCTTGATTAGCACGGGTGTCTGGAGTTATGGGGAGAAGGCAGGAGAATGGGGTTAGGAGGGAAAGAAAGATTAGTCGTGATTGAATGGCAGAGTAGACTTGGTCATAGAGTGATACAGCGTGGAAACAGGCCCTTCAGCCCAACTTGCCCACACTGGACAACATGTCCCAGCCAACACTAGCTCCACCTGCCCACGTTTGGTCCATATCCTTTAAAACCTGTCCTATTCATGTAACTTGAATTGCCTAATTCTGCTCCTATTACGAATGAACTTATGGACATAAACTAAGATACATTTAGGTGCTGCATTGCATTGCAGGTTGTACTATTTTTTAGAGGTTCTGCCCAGCCTCTCAGGCAGACGGGAATAACCCACGAGAAGTTTTCTGATGGGATTTAGGGGCATTCTCCTGGTATAGACAATAGACAATAGGTGCAGGAGGAGGCCGTTTGGCCCTTCGAGCCAGCACCACCATTCAATGTGATCATGGCTGATCATTCTCAATCAGTACCCCATTCCTGCCTTCTCCCCGTACCCCCTGACTCCGCTATCCTTAAGAGCTCTATCTAGCTCTCTCTTGAATGTATTGTCGGGACTTTGCAGCCAGTGGTGTTCTCCAGACTGACCATTCCCAAACTTCCTGGTCCTCTTGTAGGGAATTGTGTTGGCAACGTCCTACAAAACCAGACCCATTATTCATCTTTCAACCAGCACCAGGGGCCACAGTTTAAGAATAAGGGGTAGGCCATTTAGAACGGAGATGAGGAAAAACTTTTCCACTCAGAGAGTTGTAAATCTGTGGAATTCTCTGCCTCAGAAGGCAGTGGAGGCCGATTCTCTGGATGCTTTCAAGAGAGAGTTAGATAGAGCTCCTAATGATAGCGGTGTCAGGGGGTATGGGGAGAGGGCAGGAACGGGGTATGTATTGTGAATGATCGGCCATGATCACATTGAATGGCGGTGCTGGGCTCGAAGGGCCGAATGGCTTCCTCCTGCACCTATTGTCACCCCATGTCACCCAACATCAACAGTTGGGCATTTAATGTCCTGCAAATGGTTACTGCATTTCCAAGCAGTGAGTTACAGGAGTAGTTAGAACACAGATCAGTGCAGCACGAGAACAGGCCCTTCGGCCCACAATGTCCATGCCAAATGTCCAATGTCCATGCCAAGTTAAACCAATCTCATTTGCCTGCACTTGATCCAATTCCCTCCATTCCCTGCCCAATAATACAAGGAGGCCCCAGCAAGGATTGAACTCTTAACTTACAAGACCAGTGCTCTAACCACTGAGCTATGGAGCCAGTTATTAATTCATCTTATTAATTCAGATTTCATCTGCTGTGTTGGATCCAAGTTCCCCATGTCACTCACTGGATCAGAGGTCCAAATCTCTGGTCCATTAGTCCTATCATTTAACCAACTTGCTGCCTGAAATTGAGGGCTTGGAGATGTTATTTGGTGATGGTAACCCTGCTTAATTCTTCTCAGAGGCGGCAGGTCCAGAAGGAGGGTTCCATGTCATCACCATGGCTGCCATTGACGTCCATCTTCCCAGCACGCTTCCCAATGCCTCTTCGGACCTGCTGAGCGTGGATATGCCAATGGAGTGCATCAGCAGCTCGCTGAGCGATGCCTCGGGCAGTGCCTCCAGGTCCATAGACAGCAGCACCACCCAAGCCCAGAGCATCAGTAGCCCGACCCTAGGCTCCTCCTCAGACTGCAGCACCACCAGGGAGATCTCCTCCGAGACTTACATGCTGGAGAGGCCCGGGGTTCGTCACCAGAACAACGCAGAGCCCGACAGCACAGTACAGCAACTGCTCTCCACCTTCTCGGAGGATGCATGCCTCACTCAGAAAGGACTGGACCCAGTCAATCTCAAGCCGCCCAGTCTACCAGGGTCCCTCAACTCCAGCCCAGAGCTGGGGCACAGGATCAACCTGTGCAACAAGATAAACCAAGACCCTCTCCGTGCCTACCCAACAAAGCCCGTCATCCGGATCGAAGGCAATGACCTCGCACTGGACGAGAAGTACAGGCTCCTAGAGTCCACGGAACCAACGGCAAACAGACTGCCCGAGTCGTAGTGCCCGCCCTGCCCTACTCTTGTCAAAAGGCAAGGATCAGCCAGGGGGATCTCCTGAGTCACCCCCAGGAAAGTGGGAAGTCAGGCAGAGATGGCTCTGGATGTGGAGGATTCGTCTTGCCATCAGTGCTTGCTCAAACACCGAGCAGGTCCCAAACGTTTCAATGAACCCACAAATCCTTTTTTTTTTGTACCTACATTTTTTTAATTTGTGATATCTGTCTTGAGGTGCTGAGTGTCGTTGGAAGAGCTTGCTGAGATGAGTTCAGCAACAGTGTGTGAAGGCGATTTTTTTTTTTTTAAATGGACCCAACAACCTCCCACATCAATGAATGTATCTCCAGTGAAACTAGTCCCACTACATCCATGTGCCTGTCCAGCTCACATCTCCCGATGGTAACACGCAAGCCTAGCAACTTCTGCTGGCAATATGAATGACAGCCTCTGCTTCTTCTCCTCCCCCATCTGCTATTTCAAAAGGGGTTCGTCCAGAAAACCACTCTGAAAAATAGACCGTACAGGAGGTCTCGCACATGCTGTGAACATTACTCTACCAGATCCCAACTCTTTAAACCCAAGGATTTACAATCAGCCACAGAGGGATTTGACAGTGAAGGGAACAAAGGAATAGTGAGGGAAGATTTTGGCAAAGGGATATTTTGGGCATTGCCAGAATGCTTTTATTTGAAATTTTCAATCGTCCATTCAAGATATTGGGTATTGGGGGGGGAGGGGGGAGGGGGAGGGGGAGGGGGGAGGGGGGAGGGGGAGGGGGAATGAGGAGAAACTAATTGCTTCTGTTTAAAGTTGAGATTGCACACACAAGCTAAATTTAAGATAAAACATTCTCAAACTCTGAGCAATCTTCACAAACACAACTGCGGGGCAATCGATTGTCAGAGGACGATGGCACCTCTTGACTTGAAATGAGGACCGCAAGAGAACTTTTCATGTTATTATTATTGGCTGCCAAGCAGTTTGGAACATTTGTTTCAGTTATGGGCATCACAGTTTTGTTGCCTTCTGGCTCGAAATGTTTTTAATCCACTGTTCACAGCAGTGCCAAGGTGTGTTCAGTAGGTGAGAAAGAATGTGTTGGTGTTATTGGTTTTGCACAGAATCCAGTTTTGCCTTGGAATAGTTTCTTCATTCAGGTGGGTCGGGGGTGTGCCGTGCAACCCGCTTCCAGTTGGCCCATTGGCTGCCAAATATTTACCATTTGGGTACAGTATTTAGTCCTGAACTAGTTAATGAGAAAGGAAATAAAAATGCTGCCCAAAAATATTTTTCACTAAAACTTCCCTGGTCTTTCCCCCATTTACTCTGTCTGATGATATGGTTGTTAAATCATGAAGACACACATCATGGTTATGGTCAAGGGATGGCCAACTATCCTGTCCAGTAACCCAGAGGTGTGGACTCATGCTCCAGAAATGACTCCTCCCACACAGCTGGGGAGTTGTATCCCATGTGATTTAACATTCCAGACGAGATTGATCCCTGGGATGGCGGGACTGTCATATGAGGAAAGATTGAAAAGACTAGGTTTGTATTCACTGGAGTTTAGAAGGGTGAGAGGGGATCTTATAGAAACATATAAAATTATAAAAGGACTGGACAAGCTAGATGCAGGAAAAATGCTCCCAATGTTGGGCGAGTCCAGAACCAGGGGGCATAGTCTTAGAATAAAGGGGAGGCCCTTTAAAACTGAGGTGAGAAGAAACTTTTTCACCCAGAGAGTTGTGAATTTTTGGAATTCTCTGCCACAGAGGGCAGTGGAGGCCAAATCACTGGATGGATTTAAGAGAGTTAGATAGAGCTCTAGGGGCTAGAGGAATCAAGGGATATGGGGAGAAGGCAGGCACGGGTTATTGATTGTGGATGATCAGCCATGATCACAATGAATGGCGGTGCTGGCTCGAAGGGTCGAATGGCCTCCTCCTGCATCTATTTTCTATGTTTCTATAACAAGATTCAAGGTATAATGTCAGTCTTTGCGTTATATAATGTGGCAAATGGGGACCATCTTCATTTCCATGCAAATAAAAAACCCAAAGTGTTGGAGTATCTCAGCGGGTCCCTGGAGAACATGGATAGGTAACGTTTCTGGCCAGGACCCATCTTCAGTAACGTCACCTGTCCATGTTCTCCAAATATGCTGCCCAATCTGCTGTGTTTTCCCAGCACTTTGTGTCATTTTTTTGTAAAACCAGCATCTGCAGTTCCTCGTTTCTACTCCTTGATTTCCATACAATTTACTTCAGCCTTATTTCTTGTTGGTCTTATTGCAAATTGGGGTTGGGGTGTTACGTTACAGTTGTATAGGATGTTCAAGGCCACAGTTGGAGTAGTGTATTCAGCTTTGGACACCCTAAAATAGGAAAGATGCCGTTATGCTGGAAAGAAGATTTGAAGATGTTGCCAAGATTCGATGACTTGAGCTCTAGGGAGAGGCTTGGCAGGCTAGGATATTTTCCTTGGAGCACAAAAGGCTGAGGGGTGCTATTACAGAAGCGTATAAAACCATGAGGGGAATAGATAGGGTGAATAAACAGTCTTTTTTCCCAGCGCAGGTCAATCAAGAACCAAAGGGCATAGGTTTAATGTGAGAGGCGAATGATTTAATAGGAACCTGTGGCGGCTCCCAAGGGTCGGGCCATTCTTCTACCGACCCCTCGGCACGGGAATGGACCAGTCCCGGGAGGCGGTCCTGGACTCAGGTATATAAGGACAAGGTTTGGGCGCCAAGCCATTCCGGCAGACTAGACCCGTCTGATACCACGATACAATAAAATATACCTTCCCGAAATACCTGGCTCCTTGCCTTTATCGACGCGCTACAAACCCAAGGTATTTATTCACAAAATGCTGGAGTGACTCAGCAGGTCAGGCAGCATCTCAGGAGAGAAGGAATGGGTGACGTTTTGGGTCAGACTGAAGTCTGAAGAAGGGTCTCGACCTGAAACGTCACCCATTCCTTCTCTCCTGAGATGCTGCCTGACCTGCTGAGTTACTCCAGCATTTTGTGAATAAATACCTTCGATTTGTACCAGCATCTGCAGTTATTTTCTTATAATAGGAACCCAAGACGCAATCTTGTCTAACAGAGGGTGCTGGGGGTAAGGAACAAGCTGCTGGAGGAGGTAGTTGAAGCAGGTACAATAATAGAAGCAAAGAGGTCCTTCTACAGTTGTACCGGGCCCTGGTGAGACCGCACCTGGAGTACTGTGTGCAGTTTTGGTCTCCAAATTTGAGGAAGGATATTCTTGCTATGGAGGGCGTGCAGCGTAGGTTCACTAGGTTAATTCCCGGAATGTCGGGATTGTCGTATGTTGAAAGGCTGGAGCGATTGGGCTTGTATACACTGGAATTTAGAAGGATGAGGGGGGATCTTATTGAAACATATAAGATAATTAGGGGATTGGACACATTAGAGGCAGATAACATGTTCCCAATGTTGGGGGAGGGCGCTTGATGGGGGGATGGGGGCCAAATAAATGGACTATTGCCAATTGCCAGCAAGACTCCCCTGTACTCACCTGCTGCATTGTCCCCCATTGCCTGAGGACAAGGTGATTTCAGACGCCAACTCTACATGAGATTTAAGACTTTAACTCTGGGGAACAGAGATGATCTGATATTTGCACCCTGCATGTGAACTATATGCAGTACATACAACCTTGCGTTCGTAACTTTGAAATGCTTCATTTTTAAGGTCTGAATTCTGTTTAAAAAAGATTTATATCGCAACGAGAAATTGTGGAGAACATTATTAAATCTCTTTTAAATAATAAAACAAAATCGCAAGCATTTTGACTGATTTAAGCAATCTTGTTAGTTCTTTATTTGCTCCTCTCGTTCTGTTTCAACGTACGTTCTTGTTGATGTTCTGGTATTTAGTCCATGCAGCCAAGAGCTGGCTAATGGGTGACTATTCTACAGTGAGAGCATCACAACCCAAGCTAATCCTGTTGTCCATCTCTCCACCAATCTACCTATCATTCACTCCACCTCCGCAACCAGTCAGAAAGTATCACAAAATGCTGGAGTAACTCAGCGGGTCAGGCAGCATCTCATGAGAGAAGGAATGGGTGACTTTTCGGGTCAAGTCAAGTCAATTTTATTTGTATAGCACATTTAAAAACAACCCACGTTGACCAAAGTGCTGTACGTCAGTTCAGGTACTAAGAACGAACGTACAATGGCACACAAACATAACAGCACATACATAAACAGTTCACAGCGCCCCCTCAGAGGGCCTCAAACGTTAGGGAGTAGAAATAGGTTTTGAGCCTGGACTTAAAGGAGTCGATGGAGGGGGCAGTTCTGATGGGGAGAGGGATGCTGTTCCACAGTCTAGGAGCTGCAACCGCAAAAGCGCGGTCACCTCTGAGCTTAAGCCTAGACCGTGGGATAGTGAAAAGCCCCAAGTCGGTCAAGACCCTTCTTCAGATTCTGCAATCAGTCAGAAGGCTCCCAACCCAAAACATCACCTATCTTCTTGATTAGTAATGGTGTGATGGGCCGAATGGCCTCCTGTGCTTCTATGACTTATGAACCTATGAACTTTTTTCCCCAATATGAAGAATTAAAAGTTGAGCTTGACTGGATTCATTCCATGGAACAGCAAGAGGCGGAGCATTCAAAGTCCAGCTCTCCCATGAGGAATGGTGAAAGTCCTGGATAGAGTGGATGTGGAGAGGATGTTTCCACTAGTGGGAGAGTCTAGGACCAGAGGTCACAGCCTCAGAATTACAGGATGTTCCTTTAGGAAGGAGATGAGGAGGAATCTCTTTAGTCAGAGGGTGGTGAATCTGTGGAATTACTTGCCACAGAATGTTGTAAACTGATATTTTTAAGGCAGGGATGGATAGATTCTTGATTAGTACGGGTGTCAGGGGTTATGGGGAGAAGACAGGAGAGGGAAAGGTAGAGATCAGCTATGTTTTAATGGCGGAGTAGACTCGATAGTATGAACTATGAACTATTCCCCCCCCCCCCCAATGTGAAGAATTAAAAGGAGAAGTTGAGCTTAATTGGATTCATTCCATGGAAAGCAAGAGGGGGGACCATTCAAAGCCCAGCTCTCGCATGGACCATTGATGGAGGACACAGGACTGTCCTTGTGCACAAGTTGGAACCGCTAAGATACCGTGTATACACTGGAATTTAGAAGGATGAGAGGGGATCTTATCGAAACGTATAAGATTATTAAGGGGTTGGACACGTTGGAGGCAGGAAACATGTTCCCAATGTTGGGGGAGTCCAGAACAAGGGGCCACAGTTTAAGAATAAGGGGTAGGCCATTTAGAACTGAGATGAGGAAAAACCTTTTCAGTCAGAGAGTTGTGAATCTGTGGAATTCTCTGCCTCAGAAGGCAGTGGAGGCCAATTCTCTGAATGCATTCAAGAGAGAGCTGGATAGAGCTCTTAAGGATAGTGGAGTCAGGGGGTATGGGGAGAAGGCAGGAACAGGGTACTGATTGAGAATGATCAGCCATGATCACATTGAATGGTGGTGCTGGCTCGAAGGGCCGAATGGCCTCCTCCTGCACCTATTGTCTATTGTCTATTGTCTATTGAAAGATCAAGAACAGATCTGTAGAGATTGAAATTGTAACGTGTGGGACAAAGACCAAGGAGTCTTGAGGGAATAAAAGCATTAGTGCGTGTTGCCAATGTTTCAACAATTGGCAATAATAAGTTAGTCAAAGCTCTTCCCTGGCCCGAGCACTAAAAAGAAACAAGATAATAGCAGTGCAACACCTTGTTACAAATTTAATGAAAGCACTTGGAATGATTAAAGTTTAATGGTGTTGTTCAAAGCAGTGAGAAATGGATGGACCATGTGTAGTAACAATACTGCAATGATATTTTCACACTCTCTTTGCAAAGTAACTGCCACAAGACCAAGCCCAAAAGTGGCTCCGCTATGATTCCTAGCGCCCAGCATCTGTCCACAATATTACACCATATACCTACACTCATTTCCAACTTGTTTTTTAGATTTTTTTAGATTTAGAGACACAGCGTGGAAACAGGCCCTTCGGCCCACCGGGTCCGCGCCGCCCAGCGATCCCCGCACATTAACACTACCCTACTTTCCTGCTTTAAAGCTGAAGAGAAGAATAGATGGGTCGACTGGGCTTGTATTCACTCGAATTTAGATGAGAGGGGATCTTATAGAAACATAACATTCTTAAGGTATTGGACAGGCCAGATGGATGAAAAATGTTCCCTATGTTAGGAGTGGCCAGAACCAGAGGTCGCAGTTTAAGAATAAGGGGTAGGCCATATAGGACTTATTGGGCGGCACGGTAGCGCAGCGGTAGAGTTGCTGCTTTACAGCGAATGCAGCGCCGGAGACTCAGGTTCGATCCTGACTACGGGTGCTGCACTGTAAGGAGTTTGTACGTTCTCCCCGTGACCTGCGTGGGTTTTCTCCGAGATCTTCGGTTTCCTCCCACACTCCAAAGACGTACAGGTATGTAGGTTAATTGGCTGGGTAAATGTAAAAATTGTCCCTAGTGGGTGTAGGATAGTGTTAATGTACGGGGATCGCTGGGCGGCACGGACTTGGTGGGCCGAAAAGGCCTGTTTCCGGCTGTATATATATGATATGATATGATGATATGACTGAGATGAGGAAAACCCATTTCACCCACAGAGTTGTGAATCTGTCGAATTCTCTGCCTCCGAAGGCAGTGGAGGCCAATTCACTGGATGTTTTCAAGAGAGAGTTAGATTTAGCTCTTAAAGCTAACAGAATCAAGGGATATAGGGAGAAAGCAGGAACGGGGTACTGATTTTGGATGATCATCCATGATCATATTGAATGGCAATGCCGGCTCGAAGGGCCTATTGGCCTACTCCTGCATCTATTTTCTATGTTTCCATAGATGGGATTATCTGTTATCAAGGGTTGGCTGATGGATAAATATTGGCTTGGATCAGAGGGAACTCCTTGTTATTTAAAATAACTACCCAGGACAATTAAAGCCCATAGATAGACACAAAATGCTGGAGTAACTCAGCAGGACAGACAGCATCTCTGGAGAGAAAGAATGGGATCCTTCTTCCTACTTTTTTTCTGAACTCTTTTTCTTACTCTCTCTCTTCGGTTTAAACCAGCATCTGCAGTTCCTTCCTACAGAATTAATTCCCATATTGAGAGGTCAAATAGGACCCCAGTCTGAAGAAGGGTCTCGACCCAAAATGTCACCCATTCCTTCTCACCAGAGATACTGCCTGTCCCGCTGAGTTACTCCAGTATTTTGTGTCTATCCTCAGTCTAATACCTTGACTAAAAAATGCATCTCTAACACTGCAGGCTTTGGAGAGATTGCAAAAGAGGTTTCCGGGAGATGATCGCAGGGATAAGAATTTTTCATTCTGCATGCAGACTGGAGAAGCTGGTACAGTTCTCGTAGGAACAGCGAAGGTTATAGAGGGATCAGATAAAGGCATTCCAAATAAAGATAGGAGCAGACACAAAATACTGGAGTAACTCAGCGGTTATGTCTCTATCTTCGATTTAAACTAGCATCTGCAGTTCTTTCCTACACAATGAAAGGAGCAGGCAGATTTCCCGTTGAGGCTGGTGGAAATTACAGAAGAGATGCAGGGAGGAGACAAGACACGGAGGAGACTCGACCCACATGGTGGAGGGGAAGCCATGGTTCTGCAGTAATTTCTATTATTCATCGTTCTGTATCTCTCCACATCACCGTCTATATCTCTCATTTCCCCTTATCCCTAACCAGTCTGAAGAAGGGTCTGGACCCGAAACGTCACCCATTCCTTCTCCCCAGTGATGCTGCCTGTCCCGCTGAGTTACTCCAGCGTTTTGTGTCTACCTCCTTGTCGATTATACCCTCTAGACCAGGCAACATTCTTATAAACCACTTCTTCACTCTCACCAAAGCCTCCACATCCTTCTTGTAATGGGGATACAACTGGGGATCCAATGTGCCAAAAGAGGCTTAACCAAAGTCCTATTAAGCTACAACACCACTTCCCGATCCTTATAAATTGCCCTAACCAATGAAGGCAAAATACTACAAGCCTATTTTACCCAACCATCTAATTGTGCTGCCACTTTCAGGGAGGTACAGACTTGGACCACAAGATACCTTTATACATTAATGCTGTTAAGGATCTTGCCATTGGCTGTATCCCTATCCCTTGCATTTGACCTCTGAAAGTGCAACACCTCACAATTGCTTGGATCAATTCTCCACCCATTTCAGTAGCTGATCTATATGCCACTGTATATATTTTGACAGCCCTCAATGTCTGCAACTCCATCAATTTTGGTTTAATTTGCAAACTTATTAACGAACCCATCTCCATGTACATCCATTAGATGCAACACCTGTCCCTTTACCTCCCCCCTCAACTCCATCCAAGGACCCAAACAGTCTTTCTAGGTGAGACAAAGGTTCACCTGCACCTCCTCCAACCTCATCTATTGCATCCGCTGCTCTAGATGTCAACTTATTTACATCGGCGAAACCAAGCGCAGGCTCGGCGATCGCTTCGCTGAACACCTGCGCTCGGTCCACATTGACCAAACTGATCTCCCGAGCACTTCAACTCCCCCTCCCATTCCCAGTCTGACCTTTCTGTCATGGGCCTCCTCCAGTGCCATAGTGAGGCCCACCGGAAATTGGAGGAACAGCACCTCATATTTCGCCTGGGCAGTTTGCAGCCCAGTGGTATGAACATCGACTTCTCCAACTTTAGATAGTTCCTCTGTCCCTCTCTTCCCCTCCTCCTTCCCAGATCTCCCTCTATCTTCCTGTCTCCACCTATATCCTTCCTTTGTCCAGCCCCCCTGACATCAGTCTGAAGAAGGGTCTCGACCCGAAACGTCACCCATTCCTTCTCTCCCGAGATGCTGCCTGACCTGCTGAGTTACTCCAGCATTTTGTGAATAAATACCTTCGATTTGTACCAGCATCTGCAGTTATTTTCTTATACTACATGTACATCCAAGTCATTTATATATATGCCACTGTATATACTTTGACATACTACTTTTATATACTAGCAAAAGAGGTCCTAGCACAAATCCCTGCAGAACTGGTAGGAAAAAAACTGCAGATGCGGGTTAAAATCGAAGGTAGACACAAAATGATGGAGTAACTCAGCTGGTCAGGCAGCATCTCAGGAGAGAAGGAACCGGTGACGTTTGGGGTCGAGACCCTTCCTCAGACCTCTCTCCCAATATGCTACCTGACCCGCTGAGTTACTCCAGCATGTTGTGTCTCCCTGCAAAACTCCACTGGTCACGGACCTCCAACCAGAATATCTACCTTCCATCACAACTTTTATCAGTAAAATCAGCTCTGAATGCAAATTACCAAGTCACCATGAATCCTGTGCATCTTAATCTTCAGCCCCACCATGAGGGACTTTATCAAATAACTTACTGCAGTCCACTTAGACAACATCCACTATCCTACCCCCATCAATCATCTCCTCAAAAATACTCAGGTTTGTAAGGCATGACGTGCCATAGGCAAAGCAATTCAAGAGAGAGCTAGATAGAGCTCTTAAGGGTAGCAGAGTCAGGGGGTATGGGGAGAAGGCAGGAACGGGGTACTGATTGAGAATGATCAGTCATGATCACATTGAATGGCGGTGCAGGGCCGAATGGCCTACTCCTGCACCTATTGTCTATTGTCTATAAGCCATAATGATTCTCCCTAATTAACCCATTCTCTTCCAAAATGGGAATAAATACTCTCCTAAAGAATCCCTTCCAATAGCTTCCTGACCACTGATGGGAGGCTCAGTAGCCTACAATTCCCCGGATTATCTCTACTTCCCTTCTCAAACAAAAGAACAACATTGCCTAAGATCCAGTCCTCTGGGACCCCTACTGTGGCTAGAGAAGATCAACCACAGCTTTACATAATACAGCGTTCTTACTACTAATGCAGCAAAGATTTATGACACAGCACAGGATACAATATCTGGTGTAAATGGATGAGTTACTCTGCACTCTGATTTATTCATGGTGTCTTATTTATCCATAGAAACACAGAAAATAGGTGCAGGAGTCAGCCATTCGGCACCGCCATTCAATATGATCATGGCTGATCATCCAAAATCAGTACCCCGTTCCTGCTTTCTCCCCATATCCCTTGATTTCGATAGCCCGAAGAGCTAGATCTAACTCTCTCTTGAAAACATCCAGTGCATTGGCCTCCACTGCCTTCTGTGGCAGAGAAGTCCACAGATTCACAACACTCTGGGTGGAAAAGTTTTTCCTCATCTCAGTCCTAAATGGCCTACCCCTTATTCTTAAACTGCAACCCCTGGTTCTGGATTTCCCCAACATCGGGAACATTTTTCCTGCCTTTATATAATACAGCATTCTTACCACTAAGGCAGCAAAGATTTATGGCACACACAGGATACAATATCTGGTCTAAATGGATGAGTTACCCTTCACTCTGATTTATTCATGGTATTTAAAGGAAGCAAAATTTGCAACATTTTCATTTTTTGATTTGGTGTCGAGATCTTACTACATGAAACAATGCTGCTCCGGCAGCGGCAGCGGCAGCGGCAGAGGCAACGTGTCCGCCCGCCCCGAATCGCGGGGCTTGGGTCGGCCCGCCACGGACCTTTCACCATCCGGCGCGGCCTGAAATAGGCCGCGGGATTTTTTTTCACCGCCCAGCGGGGGCTTCAATATCGGGAGCCCCGACCGCCCCGACGTGGCAACTCCAACAGCCTGACCGCGGGACAAGACGGCAGGGAAGAGAAAAAGACATTCTGGCCTTCCATCACAGTGAGGAGGGACTGGAGGAGACTCACTGTGATGGATGTTTCTTTTTGTTTGGTGTTGTGATTGTATGTGTTATTGCATTTTTATTGATTATTCTTATTGGTCTTATTGTTTAACTGCGGGTAATGTTTCATTTCACTACACATTTATGTGTATGTAACAAATAAACGACTATTGACTATTGACTATTGACCTATTTATGCATTCAAGAGAGGGTTAGATAGAGCTCTTAGGGCTATCGGAATCAAGCGATATGGGGAGAACGCAGGAACGGGATACTGATTTTGGATGATCAGCCACGATCATATTGAAGGGCCGAATGGCCTACTCCTGCACCTATTTTCTATGTTTCTATCTCTCTCTACCCACTAATACAAAACTCCAATTTCGTTATGAATTACAGCAAGCACAATCTGTATTTAAACATTTCAACTCTCCACTTGTGTTTTGCACCTAATGCTCTCGATAATATCTTCATTCAAAAAACTGCGATTTCCGATTTCATTTTATTATGTAAGAAAATGGCTGAAGGGTTAAGATCCGAAACATCGTTTATCCATGTTCTCCAGGGATGCTGCCTGATCCTCTGAGTTACTCCAGCACTGTCTCTTTTTTTTGTCAACCAGCATCTGCATTTCCTGGTGTCTTCAATTCTTCAACCATAAGTCTTATAGTAGATGGCTAGACATACATAATTCAAAAGGCATCCAGCATTGAATGAATTAAGGGGAATAATGAAAAAGCAACAGGAAACACATTTTAAACATTAAAATCCTAGAAATTCATTGCACACAGGAGATGATCACTATGTGCACTATATTTATTCACAAAATGCTGGAGTAACTCAGCAGGTCAGGCAGCATCTCAGGAGAGAAGGAATGGGTGACGTTTCGGGTCGAGACCCTTCTTCAGACCTGAACGTCATCCATTCCTTCTCTCCCAAGATGCTGCCTGACCTGCTGAGTTACTCCAGCATTAGGTGAATAAATACCTTCGATTTGTACCAGCATCTGCAGTTATTTTCTTACAAATCCAGAATTTAAACCTTTCTCAAAAAAGTGGCAGTGCCATCTGAAAATGGGTGAGGGAAAATACAGCCACATGCTACACGAAATGGGGACAGATTCCAGCTGTCCTCATCGATCAGGCCATGGTCTTTGACCTAATTGATCGTTTAGTGATATCAGCTCCCGGCACACATTGCCACAGGTGAAATCACTGAGTGAATTCTTAATTTGATGCACCGTTTCAACCTGCTGCTTAAAAGCCCAAAAAGCAGATTGCATTCAAACATTAGGGACTCTTGTTCCTCAACCACAATCTTTTTAGTGAGATAGTTGACGCAGAACTGACTTAGAAATTACACACGGGAGCTTCCTAAAGCTGCCTGGAAGTGGAGAGGATGTTTCTACTAGTGGGAGAGTCCAGGACTAGAGGTCATAGCCTCAGAATTAAAGGAAGTTCTTTTAGGAAGGAGATGAGGAGAAATCTCTTTAGTCAGAGGGTGGTGAATCTGTGGAATTATTTGCCACAGAAGGCTGTGGAGGCAAGTCAGTGGATATTTTTAAGACACAGATAGATTATTGATTAGTACAGGTATCAGAGGTTATGGGGAGAAGGCAGGAGAATGGGGTTAGGAGGGTGAGATAGATCAGCCATGATTGAATGGCGGGTTAGACTTGATGGGCCGAATGGCCAAATCCTATTCCTTATGACCCATCCATTTAGCTCAATAGTTAAGGAATATAACCTGGAGATTTGGTTGGTAATTCATTAAATCTTCTCAAAAGCTTTGCCAATATTAGGTGGTAGACTGATGTTGGCAGGAAGATGCCTTTACTTACACAAGATGGCAGGAAGATGCCTTTACTTGTACCTGGGAGTCCACATCACAGAGGATCTGACATGGGCAACACACATTGCCGCACTGGTGGGTAAGGCAAAGCATCGCCTTTACCACCTCAGACAGCTAAGGAAATTCAGAGTGTCTCTGAGGATCCTTCATTGCCTCTACTCTGGGGCTGTAGAGAGCATCCTGCCGGCAACATCACAGTCTGGTTTGGGAACAGCTCTGCCCAGGACAGGATGGCCCTGCAGAGAGTAGTGCGTTCGGCAGAACGCACCATGGGAACTACACTCGCCCCCCTGCAGGACCTATACATCAGGAGGTGCAGATCCAGAGCAAGCAACATTATGGGGGACCCCTACCACCCCAGCAACGGACTGTTCCAGATGCTACGGTCAGGCAAACGCCTCCGCTGTCACGCTGTGAAAACAAGAGAGGATGAGACGGAGTTTCTTCCCACAGGCCATCAGGACTGTCAACTTTTATAACTCCAGGGACTAAATTTTTGTCTTCTCTATGTTAACTTTATGAACTTTATTTATATGCTGTAACTGTAATTCTTTTTTGTGCACAATCCGCAGGCATTGCCACTTTCATTTCACTGCACATCATGTATGTGTATGTGACAAATAAACTTGACTTGACTTGACAAGATGGCAGGAAGATGCTTTTACTTACACAAGATGGCAGCTTTGAACAGTAGCAATTTGCAATGTTGCTTCATTCTATGTTCTGTCTACACAGCCAGAGAGAAAGGAAAGGCCTTCAAACCCTGAAAGCTGTTATGTTCTGCAATGCACTAACTGGTAGGCAGGGAAGCTGTTTCAGAATTGACTTATCAAGAGGAATTTAATATTATACTGAAAAGGAAAAGCTTAGAGAAATGGTACAACAGCACCTTCAAAGGGTGGCATGGTGGCGCAGCTGTAGAGTTGCTGCCTTACAGTGTCAGAGACCCGGGTTTGACCTGTATGTACCGGTGCTGTCTGCCTGTTCTCCCTATGACCAGCGTGGGTTTTCTCAGAGTGCTCTGGTTTCCTCCCAGACTCCAAAGACGTACAGGTTTGTAGGCCAATTGGCCTGGTAAATTGGCCTTGTCTATTGTCTATTGTCTATTGTAAAATTATAAATTGTCCCTAGTGTGTGTAGGATAGTGTTAGTGTGTGAGGATCATTGGTCGGTGTGGACTCGGTGGGCCTGTTTGCACACTGTATCGCGAAACTAAACCAAAGAGCTAGCAATTGTCCAATGGGCTGAATGGCCTCCTTCTCTGCTGTATAAATGTCGGAAACATTCAGGAGGTCTGTATCTGTGGAAGGAACTGCAGAGTTAATATAGGAATGATCTTTGACTTGTAATTTTAACTGTTCCTCTTTCCGGTGATGCTTGGCCTGCTGAGTGTTTCCAACATTCTGCTTTTTTAAAAATCGCTTTTGATTTTGATTTTCTTTCATTTCACATTTGATTTTTCTAAGCTGTACCATTTCTCCCATCCATTTTGTCTTTTGTTTCTTTATTTATGTTTCGGTGTATGGCCTAACTTACAAGCCTGAAAGATTACTTTGGCGATTGGCCAACATCGGATCCATCTCATCTGAAGCAACTTCACCACCGGCTGGCATGATGCCAACGAGAAGAAACACAGCAGGGGGGGGAAAGGGAGGGATTTCCTACAAGAAAGTAGCAGGAGGAAAATTAAAATCCAGTTGTGTTTGAGAGTTTAGGTGTATAGCTATGTCCCACCTGGTTTCATGCTCCAGAATTTACCCTGCGTTTTAGTTTAGTTTCGAGATACAGCGCAGAAACAGGCCCCTCGGCCCACCTCGTCTGCGCCGACCAGCGATCCCCATACACCAAGACTGCCTTGCACACACTAGGGACAATTTACATTTATAACCAAGCCAATTAACCTACAAACCTGTACGTCTTTGGAGTGTGGGAGGAAACCGAAGATCTCGGCGAAAACCCACGCAGGTCATGGGGAGAACGTACAAACTCCGTACGGACAGCACCCGTAGTCAAGATCGAACTCGGGTCTCAGTAAGGCTCTGTAGCCCTGCTGTTGGAGTGCACTCTGTCAAAGCACGTACAGCTGCCAAAACATGAGTCAGCAAAACAACCAGAAGCGGGAGGATCAAGAGAGATCAGATTTTGCTGAGATATTTCTGAGTGCATTACATTGCCAATAACTAGCAATCACTGTGAGAATGGGACGCATAATTCATCAGGTCAATAAATAAGCTCCAAACAAACCTCCCCAAATCAGATCAAATGAAAGATGTTTATCCCTGTTTGTTTTTACCCCTTGTCAACTTTACAGACTCATTGTTAAATCATTGCTGCTTGAGTAGCATGGTGCCACTGTTGGGAGAGCCATTGCCTCAGAGCCAAAGACAGGTTTGATACTGACCCCGAGTGCTGTCTGTGTGAAATTTGCACATCCTTCCTGGGGTCGTGTGGGTTTCCTCCCACTTGTGGAGTGTTGAAGAGAACAGGGATCTAGGAGTGCAGGTACATAGTTCTTTGAAAGTGGCGTCACACGTAGATTGGGTGGTCAAGAAGGGTTTTGGTACTTTGGCCTTCATCCAACGGGTATTAAGTTTAGAAGTTGAGATGTTATGTTACAGTTGTGCAAAAGACATTGGTGAGGCTGCATATGGAGTATCGTGTTCTGGTTTTGGTCACCCTGCTGTATGAAGGATGTCATTAAGCTGGAAAGAGCACAATGAAGATTTGTAAGGATGTTGCCAGGACTTGATGGCCCGAGCTACAGGGAAAGGTTGAGCTGGCGAGGACTTTATTCTTTGGAGTGCAAGAGGAATGATCTTATAGAGGTGTATAAGATCCATACTCAGAGGACCATCGGAGAACACAGCTACCAGCCTTGGAGGGCATCTACAACACACGATGCCTCAGAAAAGCCACCAGCATCCACAAAGACTCTTCACACCCCTGCAACAGTCTGTTCGAACTTCTACCATCGGGTAGACGATACAATGCCTTCTACGCCCGCACCTCCAGACTCAGGAACAGCTTCATCCCCAGGGCCATAGCTGCTATGAACCGGTCCTGCTGAGCCGGATGGTCACATCGCACAGTGATCCGGCACAGATCTACTTGTACTTTATTCTGTTTTAAAACTGTTACAATTTGTTTAATTGGGTTGTTTAAATTAATACTGACTAGCTAATTAAATTATTGCATCGTATGGGAGGCACATTCCCAATCTCGTTGTACCCCTGTACAATGACAATAAAGATATATTGTATTGTATTGTAGAAGTTGTGAGGATACTAATGGTGCAAGTTCTTAAGGTTACAATGAGGAGCACTATTTTCACGATAACATCATCAATGAGTATCTTCAATTTTTAGACCTAATTTTCATTGCACCTCATTTCCTTGTATGGGAAGAACATGGAATGAACAACTCCACAGCGGCAAAGTTGCTGCCTCACAGTCCCGGGGTCGATCCTGACTGCGGGTGCTGTCGGTGTGGAGTTTGTATGTTCTCCCTGTGACCACGTGGGTTTTCTCCTGGTGCCCCGGTTTCCTCCCACATTCCAAAGACATGCAAGTTTGTAGATTAATTGGCTTCTGTATAATTGTCCCAAGTGTGTAGGATAGAACTAGTGCGTACGGGTGATCGCTGGTCGGCGTGGACCCGATGGGCCGAAGGCCCTCTTTCCACACTGTATCTCTAAACTATCACGTATAGAGAAGTTGTGAGGATTCTGGTGGCGCATGTTCGTAAGTGTACAATGAGGAAAGTAATGTTGCACATTACCAATTCTCTACCAATATCAATAGAAGTTACCATTCAAACTAATTTCAGTGTATTGGACATTCAATAGAATGTTAGCGCCTTGAACATTTACAGCTGATTTTCATTATAATGAACAGCACCTGATCTTGCTTGGGAATACACTGTCCCAACATGAGTACACTGGCAATTCTAACGGGAAGACGTTCTTCAATGTTAGTAGACTAACAATTCCAATGGGAATATACTATTCCGACATACCTGGTTGCATTGAGCTCAGCCTTTACGAATTACATTTAGCTACCAAAAAATAATTCAGGAATCCTGTAAATTAAGGAATGGCTGTATTCTATTTCCCAGATAAACTGTTCCATTTATGGGTTCATCATCTCAAATGAGCCAATCTAATCGAGTGGTGCCCACAAGCTCTTGAAGAAGTGTGTAAAATTCAATGTGAAATCTTCTGTTTTTGCACCCCAGCCCCTGGTCACCAATTTTGGTTGCTTCTTTCATTACTTTCTATTTAAACTTTTAGCTTATGCTGATTCTTGGCTCAAAACGAGTCCCCTTTTTGTGTAGGTGCTATTGATGTGTGTGAACATAGATACAAAAGGGTGGAGACGCGATTTATTTCAAGATAGTATTCAGATGGTTACCACAAAATTCTCTTAAATCATTTACCAATCAAAAAATGACTTGGGTCCCTCCTCTTTTCTTCCAGAGTACGTGCCACGCTGTTATCTTCTTGTGTTACTGAATCTCATGCTGTCCCAAACTGCATTGTCTTGGCCCCGAGCTATTCTGCACTGATGTGCAATTATTTTTCTTCCATTCGCAGTAACCTTCCCCTGTAACCAGCAGTGTGTGTTGTCGAGGCTGATCTGGATTGCTGTTTCTTCTTCCAATGCATGAGTTTCTTAAGCAGACTGTTTCTGGAGTTCTCTTCGAGACTTTCTGAACTGCGATGGGAAAGCGTGCTCTGGTGACCGGGGACCAGCCTTCTGAGATCAGAGCCTAGCATAGTGTTATTGTAGGAGCCATTTATGTTTAGACTAGCGCCAGGGCCCACGAAGGCTATCCTGTCTGGTCCGAGCTGACAGAAGGTCTACTGTGGCACAAGTCACAGAAAATTTTAATGGTGGTCACGGGAGGAATGTGTCACAATACACAGTGCATCGCACCCTGCTGCGTATGGGGCTGTACACGGAGGACCAACAGCATATTAGGCAGGTGGTCATAATGTTTTGGCTGATCGGTGTATAAACACCATATCCCTCCAAACCATTCCTATCTACGTGCCTATTCAAAAGCCTTTTAAATGTCATTATAGTTTCTGCCACAACTGCCTTTTCCAGCAGGGTATGGAATGAGATTTTAGATTTAGAGATACAGCGCATAAACAGGTCCTTCGGCCCACCGGGTCCGCGCCGCCCAGCGATCCCCGCACATTAACACTATCCTTCACCCTAGGGACAATTTTTACATTTGCCCAGCCAATTAACCTACATACCTGTACGTCTTTGGAGTGTGGGAGGAAACCGAAGATCTCGGAGAAAACCCACGCAGGGGAAAACGTACAAACGGCGCCCGTAGTCAGGATCGAACCCGAGTCTCCGGCGCTGCATTCGCTGTAAGGCAGCAACTCTACCGCTGCGCCACCGTGCCGCCAGATGTGATTGTTAAGGCAGAAACTATAACAACATTTAAAAGTCATTTGGACAGCTACATGGATAGGAAATGTTTAGAGGGATATGGGGCAAATGCGTGTAGTTGGGGCACTTTGGTCGGCATAGGCAAGCTGGGCCGAAGGGCCTGTTCTGTATGATTCTATGAAATACTGGACCCAGGACTTATCCCTGGCTGGAGATATCACTCACATTCCTATACTGAAAATGAGTTAATACTCTTGAAAACAACCTAAACATTTCACGGTGTCATTTTGCAAATCTTTGCTGGAGTTTGTGAGGAAGATGCTGACCTTTACCCAGGATGGAATTTAAAGGATTTAGAAATAGCTCAAATGTACTAAAGAATTCATCTCCAAAGGAGGTTGATGGGATTCTGGGGCGAGGAAAAGTGGGCACCTACTCTTTCAGCTTGGATTGGTGTATTCCTTTTATATTGGTAATTATTGGTTATATTACCACAAGAGGTATTTGGATTCTGGAACTTCAATCCATTAGGTAACAAAAGAAATCAAGTGTATTCGATTGGTTGTATCGATAGAGACAAATACCAGGTGCATCAAAAATAATGTTCAGTATTGACGTGCACATTATCAGCACATCACAGGCAGGTTATACAGGTCCAATGCACGATTCCATTTGACCGCACTGTAAATTCCTGGGGTTATTTCTCCAGAAGAGCTATCATCTCTGGGACAGCCTGCAGAGGGAAACAAGTAGAGTCAGATTAAGGCCCTCGTTTATCACACAAATCTCTCTGCAATTCATTCAAGACATATTTTATTTGTTTAAAAATAAATAAGAATAAATTAACACAGAATGACATTTCACAATCAACCTCTAAAGATTAAGGTCAGGCAAGATTTTGAGAACCTTGAAGATCAGGCTTTCTGAAGAACGGTCCCAACCCAAATCATCCACCTGAGATAGACACAAAAAGCTGGAGTAACTCAGCGGGACAGGCAGCCTCTCTGGAGAGAAGGGATGGGTGACGTTTCAGATCGAGACCCTCCTTCAGAAGCACACTGAGAAAACCCGCAAAGCCACAGGAAGAACGTACAAACACCACACAGAGTACCAGAGGACAGGATCTATCCACTGCCTCAAATGATTGTGGAGACCAAACAGATGTCCCGACTGCCCCGACCGGGGGAGAATGAAAGAGGAAGATTGGACTGTATTGCCTTCCATCACAGTGAGGAACGTGGGGAATCCGCTGTGGTGGATGTTTATGTAAATTTATGTGGCTGTGTGTCTGTTTTTTAAAAATTACGGCTCGATGGTAATTCGAATTTCACTGTACCTTAATTGGTACATGTGACAATAAACTGATCTTGAAACCTTAATAAAAGCAGAAAAAAAACTGTCCTTCAATCAGAGCCAGAGAGCTATAATTGCACAGGATGCCTGTGACACAAAATATTCAACATTTGGGGAGCAGGAGCTCAAGACACTTAAAGAGGCATCTACAATGTATGAGGTGGTACTTTGGTAGCAAGAGTAAAGTGGACACACTCGTTTGGAAAAGTGTGAAAAGGGCTTGACAAGAAAAAAAGATCTGAGTACAGGAAGCCAAATCACTGCAAGTGATTTTAAAAGGATACAATCGCTGGGGAGCATAGTTTTGAGAAAGTTAGAACTGAAAAGTAGAGAAGTTGTATAGTAATATTGTTAGGTATATTGAGAGCTAAGAACCAGGGTTCATAAATATTAGATTGTTGTTTATAAATCAAACCAAAGCTCCTGAGAAACTTTTTATTCCATTGGGTGATTGTAACATGAAACTCACCAGCACAGAGTTGTTGAGATTAAACTTAAAGATGTATTTAAAAGGAGAGCTGGATAAAGGCTAGGAATAAAATGTTATGTTGGCTTGGGTCGATGAAAAGGATGCACTAAAGCTACCTGTTGTTGGACTGCATGAGCTGTACATCACTGCAAGTGAACTCGATACATTGACCAAGAAACTTTGAACTAGCAGGAAACTCAAACTCAAACCAGTGGGGTGGAAGCCACCTTTTCTTCGGGTGTAAGACTCCCCTGTCAAATCATCTTGGACACTCCCGTTCCCATGAGAATAGGGGAAAAACCACAGCTAGGTCACGCCACACTACAGCTCCAGTAGAAAATCTAAAAATAGTCAGGTGGTATTCTTGCTGGTGTTCATCAGAGAACTAGACTCGAAGAATCTTAACTCTCTCTGACCTGGTAGTGCATGCAGAAAACAATGGGCATTAATAATCACTGCCCTGAACATAAAATTGATTTTGCTTTAAGCTAAATTGTAGTAGAAAGAATATTCATGCAGCGAATGTATCGATTTCCTCTCGGTTAGTGTGGCTCACATTTAAACACACCAGGATTCAAATCAAGTGTGCGGGCCATTTATTTATACAGGATCTAATTGATTCAGTAATTGCTCACTGATCAGTTTAGTCTGTGCACAATCGCACCAACAGGCAATGGAACAATAAATGGACTCCGTTTAATCATAATAGAAAACCTGCAGAGTTTGTTTACTCTGGGGAAAATAAACTCTACAAATTGATTCCAAAGGCAGAGTTTATTTAATCAATGCGCAGGTTTGTCAGTAAAGCTTTCAGCATTTTAAAAATATCTGGAACATGGCCTTTACTATCACTCCTTAACTGCATTTGAGATGATGACAATGAACTACCTTCCTGAACCACTGCAGTCCATTTGGTGAAGGTACTCTCACAGTGCTGTTTGAGAACAGTTGAGAACAGTTGAGAACAGGAGCAAAGAGGTCCTTCTGCAGTTGTACAGTGCCCTGGTGAGACCGCACCTGGAGTACTGTGTGCAGTTTTGGTCTCCAAATTTGAGGAAGGATATTCTTGCTATTGAGGGCATGAGCGTAGGTTCGCTAGGTTAATTCCCAGAATGGCGGGACTGTCGTATGTTGAAAGACTGGAGCGACTAGGCTTGTATACACTGGAATTTAGAAGGATGAGAGGGGATCTTATTGAAACATATAAGATTATTAAGGGATTGGACAAGTTAGAGGTAAGAAACATGTTCCCAATGTTGGGGGGAGTCCAGAACCAGGGGCCACAGTTTAAGAATAAGGGGGTAGGCCATTTAGAACAGAGATAAGGAAAAACTTTTTTAGTCAGATTTGTAAATCTGTGGAATTCTCTGCCTCTAAAAGCTGTGGAGGCTATTTCTCTGGATGCGTTCAAGAGAGAGCTAGATAGAGCTCTTAAAGATAGCGGAGTCAGGGGGTATGGGGAGAAGGCAGGAACGGGGTACTGATTGTGGATGATCAGCCATGATCACATTGAATGAGGATGCTGGCTCGAAGGGCCGAATGGCCTACTTCTGCACCTATTGTCTATTGATTTTGATCTGAAAACATGCTCAGACACATCAGGGAATTATCTATAGTTTAGCTTAGTTTAGAGATACAGCGTGGAAACAGGCCCTTCGGCCCACCGAGTCCGCACCAACCAGCGATCCCTGTACACTAGCTTTATCATACACACTAGGAACAATTTACGATCTTTACTGATGCCAATTAAGCTACAAACTTGTACGTCTTGGGAGTGTGGGAGAAAACCGGAGCATCCGGGGAAAACTCTCGGGGGTCACGGGGAGAACGTACAAACTCAGTACAGACAGCACATGTAGTCAGGATCGAACCCGGGTCTCTGGTGCTGTAAGGCATCAACTCTACCATTGCGCCACCGTGCTGCCCTCAAGTTCTTGACCAATATCTCTCTCTCTCTCTCTCTCTCACACCAAATGATAGGCTTGGAAGGTTGGAAGGGAGTACATCAGTCTGTCCAGCTGCATCGCTACTTTCAGGGTACAGTACCCCTAAATCTCTCTCCTCTGGAACCCGCTTCAGGGCTCAGCCATTTATTGTGCAAGTCCTGCCCTGATTTGACTTGCCAAAATGTAACACCGCGCATATTTCCAAATTAAACTTCTCTGCCATTCAATGGCCCACTGGCTCAGTTATTCAGATCCTGCCCGAAACTTTGATAGCCTTCCTTATTACGCACAAAACCACCGATTTTGGTGTCACCTACACATTGACTACATTGTCATGCAAATCGTTAGTATAGATAGGGCGGCACGGTGGCGCAGCGGTACAGTTGCTGCCTTACAGCGAATGCAGCGCTGGAGACTCAGGTTCGATCCTGACTACGGGCGCCGTCTGTACGGAGTTTGTACGTTCTCCCCGTGACCTGCGTGGGTTTTCTCCGAGATCTTCGGTTTCCTCCCACACTCTAAAGACGTACAGGTTTGTCGGTCAATTGGCTGGGCAAATGTAAAAAACTGTCCCTAGTGGGTGTAGGATAGTGTTAATGTGCGGGGATCGCTGGGCGGCGCAGACTCAGTGGACTGAAGGGCCTGTTTCCGCACTGTATCTCTAAATCTAAAATTCTAAATGACAAACCAAGTGGATCCAGCACAGATTACTGCAGCGCGCCACTGGTCACGGGTCTTCAGTCGGATAAGTAACCCTCCACTTCCACCCTCTGACTCCTTCCACCAAGCCAATTTGAGTCCAGTTGAGATGGCATCACTGTCATCTCAATGTCAAAATGGACATAGGAAGGGAGGAGCAAAAAGGCAATTTAAGAGCTCAAAACCAGGCCAGCTGAACCCGTGGTCAGAAATGATGCAAGTAACTTAAGTTGCATACCCTCTGAATGGTATTGTAGGTGGGGGGTGGTGGGTGGGGGGATATCTATCAGTTCAAATGTGTTCATGCATTGAATTGTCAAAGCTGTATTAACAAAAATTCAGAAATAAACTTTGTTCAAAAGAAAATGATGCAAGTGGCTGCAGTTGGATGTGATCAACAGGTCAGAATTGGAAGAGCACTTGGATATCTCAGAGGTTAGTGGAACCGGAAGAGATTGCAGAAGTAGGGAGCTTCACAGCAACATGGAGGTGGGATGTTAAAATCGAGGCTAACATTTTGAATTCACTTGGTTGCGATCACCCATCATTTATTGCAGGGAATTTACTGAAACAATGCCACCGTCAGTCACTCTTCAGAAGGTTAGTAAATAATTCACGAGCAAAGAAAAGCCAGTTGACAAAAAAAAACAACTCAAGCTACATCAATCACACTAAACAAAGCCCCCTTATTCCAAGATCTCTTCAGCGAGGCACCCAGCAGAAGTTCTCGCTCCCATCGCATTTATCATTGTTCCCTGCTGCTAATTGCTCATCACAGGCATTCGGCCAAAGATAGAGTTACAAGTCAGTTATGCATGTAAAACGTTTGTTCGAAAGTAAAGGAAAGGCAGCCTGCAAACTAAACGCAGGCACTTGTGTTGAATATCAGTTACTGCCTCTAACGAAAGGTCCTGTGGTTGTCACAGAACAAGAGAATCCCAGCTGAACTCACCAGCGATGAATACAGTCCCTCAATTATTCAACAGATCTGCATTTCCATTAACTGGAAATAATGCTGTCCTACAAAATTTATTCAGGAAAATGTCTACATGTTGTTTCTACCTCGCATTACTGTGTCTCTGGATTATTAAAAGCCACATGTTTACTGCCCAGCCAGCAGGCATTAGTTGGATAAAGCTGTTAAACTTTGGCAGGGATTCTTCCATCTTGCCTTTTGGGGATGCTACTGCCCTGTGGCATCTTCCACACGCATACAAGGTCTTGTACACAGCAAGCAGGAGCCACGTCCCCAAGGGTAGCTGTACACATTACCTTGATGCTTCAAGGTATTTCCTAGGTCAGTTTCCTTTCCATGATCGGCTGAGTACCTTTTGGCATTTTGCTGCTTTTAATCTGTAGTGAACTCTTTATGCAGGAAGGAACTGCAGATGCTGCTTTCCACCGAAGATAGACACAAAATGCTGGAGTAACTCAGTGGGTCAGGCAGCATCGCTGGAGAACATGGACGTACCGACCCAAAACGTCACCTACCAATGTTCTCCAGAGTTGCTGCTTGACCCACTGAGTTACGCCAGCACTGTGTCCCCTTTTGTGTGAACCAGCAGTTTTTTGTTTCTGCACATTAGCCCCAGAATGCCTTTAGGGGAGCAATGCATTTAGTCTGGTGAATGAGGTGCTGAATCAATGGGCAGGTTGGCCTCAAGTGTTGTTGAAGTTGCACTTAATCAGTGCTGTCTATATGGTGTTTATACGTTCTCTCTGTGACTGTGTGGGTTTTCTCTGGGTGCTCCTGTTTCCTCACAAATGCCCTCACTCCAAAGACGTACTGTTTTATAGGTTAATTGGCTTGGTACAATAGTAAATTGTCCCTAGTTTGTGTAGGATAGTGTTAGTGTAGGGGGATCGCTGGTCGACCCGAACGTGGTGTTCCGAAGGGCCTGCTGCCGTGCTGTAACTCTACACTAAACTAAACAATCAGGACTGGAAACTCAGCTGCTGTTACCTCTAGGCCAAATATACCGAGGCACAACTACTGCCTTCTTACTTTCAAGAACAAATTCATAGCAAACCAGGAGCTGAACCTGGGGCACCTGCAATGAACCACTCACCGTCTTAAGCAGTTGAACTACAAAGTACTTTATCTCCCACTGTGATTCAGTTAGCTGAATGCCATCAATTTTCCTCAGCCTCTTACTTCCTGATTTATTTAATATTAAGCAACCTTTTTACATTAAGTCTGCTATGCAAAATGTAGTAAGAAAGATTTTAATTATCTATGCCAGAGCTGATGTACAATTTCACTGCTTCCACACAAAGCAAAATAGATCATTTTATCTTCTCATTAATTAACAGCAAAAACTGAAAAACAGTCGAGGATAATTATTGCAGCAATCTGCACTATCACTAAATAAAACTCAGGAAGATTAAACCTACAGAATACGCTTTCAAAAGGAATACGGGAACCGCAGTGACACACTTGTGCACTGAGCACTTTCTACTTTATCATTCTTTTTACCTTTATGCAACTTTCCAAAGAGAAAGGTTTATTCTGATCCTCAATAAAAGCAAGTTTAAAAGGAAAAGGAGGAGGGTGTGAAATACACAGAACAATTTAAAGACAGTGCCCAAGATCAACACATAAAAAGCACTGCAATCAGGTCTGCAATCAATTGCGTATGTAAAGTCATGTGAAGAGAAATATAAATGTCACAAAAGTTCAAAGATGTTAGAAGACAGAGGGGGGATCTTATTGAAACATATAAAATTCTTAAGGGGTTGGAGAGGCTAGATGCGAGAAGATTGTTCCCGATGTTGGGGAAGTCCAAAACCAGGGGTCACATCTCAAGGATAAGGGGGAAGTCTTTTAGTACCGAGATGAGAAAACATTTCTTCACACAGAGAGTGGTGAGTCTGTGGAATTCTCTGCCACAGAAGGTAGTTGAGGCCAGTTCATTGGCTATATTTAAGAGGGAGTTAGATGTGGCCCTTGTGGCTAAAGGGATCAAGGGGTATGGAGAGAAGGCAGGTACAGGTTACTGAGCTGGATGATCAGCCATGATCATATTGAATGGTGGTGCAGGCTCGAAAGGCCGAATGGCCTACTCCTGCACCTATTTTCTATGTTTCTATGTTAATGACCTGAAGCACCATCTCTGGATCTCCCCACAAAAACATTGCCGGGCCTGCCGAATATTTCCAGCATTTTGTTTTGATAGCAATGTATATTATATCTCTCCATTTTCTCATGGATCAAGATTCTCCTCTTTATATAGGTAAGTATTGTTTCCACGTCTTAATGAACAGAAGGATTCTAACCCGAAATGTCCTCTGTCCATTCCGTCCACAGATGCTGCCTGACCCACCAAATTCTTCCAACACTTTTCATTTGCTTAAGATTCCAGCATCTGCACCCACACCGATTTACACCACGAATTAACAAAATGCATATTTTAATGTCAGGGCCACAACTCCGTAATTTTTTTTAAAAGTTCAACCTTTGAGCTCCACCTCCAATCCACATTCCTATACATTCTCCATAGCTCTCCATTCTCAACATTTCTCAGTTGATTTCAGTCCAGATTACTCTCATCAGCTTGTTTTCAACACTCCCAGGGAAATGAATTTTAAAATTCGCAAGCCGCTAATGCAACATTTCTCAACCGTGGTTCCCCTGAACCCTGGGGTTCCGCGAGAGGTCGCTAGGGGTTCCGAGAGGAATAGTAATCAATAGGCTAATCATATGTCAATACATTGAGTACTTTTTGTGTTTAATTTCATATTCGTAATTTTATCACACACAAACGGCATATTCTTAGAAAATTCTTGGGTTTGTAATAAAGTCTTCAACCTGTTAGATCATTTACATTAATAAAGATATATAATAATTTTTATGTAGGGGTTCCCTGAGACATGAAAATTATTTCAAGGGTTCCACGAGGGTAAAAAGGTTGAGAAACCTTATGTGGAATAATAAGAGAATCTGCCTCATCCTCTCATATAGAGAGAATGTTACCGTGAGTAACACTCAACACTTTAGTGAGCATCTTTCATACTCCAACCAACGACTGACCTTGAAGAGATCTGCCACCAAGCCGTAGTCCGCCACTTGGAAGATAGGAGCCTCTGGATCCTTGTTAATGGCCACAATTGTCTGGAAGAAAATCAGCACAGTCAATGTCTGCAAATGATGTTTATTCAGAAATATATCTGCTATTGGCATAGAAAATTATATATCACTGAAATAGGTCGTTTTAAACATTGGCACTGAACTCTCAGGAATACCCGAGGCAAATCCCTTCCAATGAAGACACTTTAGATATCAACTACAAAACTCCATGGGCTCGTTCACTTTAACACTGCATAAGGTTACAAACAGCTAACAATGGCCTGCTTCCTTTATCATCGTTACTTTTTTGCATATCTTTCATTCATTTGTTCTACGTCTCTCTACATCTCCACCTATGTCTCTAGTTTCCCTTTCCCCCGAGCCCCAGTCTGAAGAAGGGTCTCGACCCGAAACGTCACCAATTCCTTCTCTTCAGCGATACTGCCTGTCCTGCTGAGTTCCTCCGGTATTTTGTGTCTATCTTCCGTTTAGACCAGCATCTGCAGTTCCTGCCTACTTGTTACATTTCCTCTCTTGGGAGCAAAGCACTCACCGTAGCTGGGCTCGGATCCACTTAGCTACAGAGGGAAGCATTTTTGGTAAGTAACTCACAGGGCATCTGCAGTTGGCATCGTTGAACTAGGGTCTCTGCTCAATTCCTCACCCCCACACATGCCAACCACAGGTGCCCCCCACCTCTCTCGCCAAGAGCAACTAACTGGTGACAGTTTAGCTGAATACATTGGGTCATCATTCTGCAAGGACAACATTTTATACCTCTACATTTCAATACACGTCAGGCCAGGAAGTAAGTTTGTGAGAAACTCGCTATTTATTCTGCAGCTTATGTTTCTGGAAAGAACACACACAGTGTTTTAAATCATTTCAAGGCAAAGCAAACAGAAATATCAACCCACAGAGAAAGCCTTGCTTAGATTTAAGCATGTTGTACAGGAAAGTATAAATTATAGATGGTGGGGGAAAAAGCATTTCCAGCTTCTTTTGAAACTTCTCAGGTGCACAATAGATAGGGTGGATTTACCCAGAGCAGGGGAATCAAGAACCGGAAATCATAGGTTTACGGTGAGAGGGGAAAGATGTAATAGGAACCTGAGAGGCACCCTTTTCACACAGAGAGCAGTGGGTATATGGAACTAGCTGCCAGAGGTGGTAGTTGAGGAAGATACTATAAAAGCATTTAAAAGATATTTTGGACAGAGACGAGGATAGGAAAGGTTTGGAGAGATACAGGTAGGTGGGAGTAGCGTAGATGGGCATCCTTTGCGCTGTATAACTCTACCCAAAGATGTGAGAGTTTGTTGGTTTCCATGTTCTCTATGTTATCTAGCATCTCTGGAGACATGTTTGAGACACGGTTGACACCTGAAATGTCACCCAATCCTTCTCTCCAGAGATGCTGCCTGACCCACTGAGTTATTCCAGTATTTTGTGTCTTGCTTGGGTAAACCAGCACCTGCAGTTCCTCGTTATTACCAAGTGCGAGTAAGGCTGGATTAAACAAAGCCGTATCCAAATTACGAAGATGTTGTCAGGACTAGAGGGTCTGAGCTATAGGGAGAGGTTGAGTAGACTGGATCTATATTCCTTGGAGCGCAGGAGGATGAGGGCTGATCTAATTGAGGTGTATAAAATCATGAGATCGGGTAGATGCACAGAATCTCTTGCCCAGAGTAGGGGAATCGAGGAACAGAGGACATAGGTTTAAGGTGAGGGGGAAAAGATTTAATAGGAATCTGGGGGTAACTTTTTCACACAAAGGGTGGTGGGTGTATAGAACAAGCTGCCAGAGGAGGTAGTTGAGCCTGGGACTATCTCAGCGTTTAAGAAACAGTTAGACAGATACATGTATAGGACAAATTTGGAGGGATATGGACCAAACGCAGGCAGGTGGGACTAGTGTAGCTGAGACATGTTGGCTGGTGTGGGCAGGTTGGGGTGAAGGGCCTGTTTCCACACTGTATCACTCTATGACTAAATGTTTTATCCAACTGTATATTCAATCTAATCCAAGCCCAGGCTTATCTGCATAATAATATAGATTATGTAATTTCACAACATTTTTTAAATTTTACTTTTCAGCAAAATACACAAATTCTATTTTTAAAACAGTAACATCTTCTTAATGGGTTAATACCTTTTTTTTTTAAAGTACATTTCCAACCAAGAACATTAATGGATTCAAGTAAAAAGCAGCTTTCACTTCGGAAGATTCTGTGCATGGGTTTTATTGTTCATTGGTATGTTTGAATGCACATGACTAAATTTATTTTTAAACTGGAAGTAGCACTTAAACAGCAAGGTCTTCAGTTGCAGTAGACACAAAATGCTGGATTAACTCAGCGGGACAGGCAGCATCTCTGGAGAGAAGGAATGGGTGGCGTTTCGTAGAAAGACATTCTAGCCTTAGAGGGAGTACAGAGAAGGTTCACCAGATTAATCCCTGGGATGGCAGGACTTTCATATGAAGAAAGACTGGATAGGCTAGGCTTATACTCGCTGGAATTTAGAAAACTGAGGGGGGATCTTATAGAAACATATAAAATTGTTAAGGGGCTGGAGAGGCTAGATGCGGGAAGATTGTTCCCGATGTTGGGGAAGTCCAGAACCAGGGGTCACAGCTTAAGGATAATGGGGACGTCTTTTAGGACCGAGATGAGAAAACATTTCTTCACACAGAGAGTGGTGAGTCTGTGGAATTCTCTGCCACAGAAGGTAGTTGAGGCCAGTTCATTGGCTATATTTAAGAGGGAGTTAGATGTGGCCCTTATGGCTAAAAGGATCAGGGGGTATGGAGAGAAGGCAGGTACAGGTTACTGAGCTGGATGATCAGCCATGATCACATTGAATGGCGGTGCAGGCTCGAAGGGCCGAATGGCCTACTCCTGCACCTATTTTCTATGTTTCTATGTTTCTGGTCGAGACCATTCTTCAGATTGGTTTGGGATAAGGGAAACGAGCGATATAGGCGATGATGTAGTGATAATGAACAATGAATGAAAGATCTGCAAAAAAGTAACAATGATAAAAGAACCAGGCCATTGTTAACTGTTTGTTAGGTGTAAACGAGAAGTTAGTGCGACTTGGGTGGGGGAGGGACAGGGAGAGGGGGAATGCCGGGGCTACCTGAAGTTAGAGAAATCAATATTCATACCACCCGCTGCCCAAACAAAATATGAGATGCGGTTCCTTCAATTTGTGTTCAGCCTCACTCTGACAATGGAGGAGACATAGGACAGAAAGGTCTGTGTGGGAATGGGAAGGTGAATTAAAGTGTTTAGCAACCGGGAGATCGGGTAGGTTCAGGCGGACTAAGTTGCAGAATCTACACAATCATTACACAGCACAGAGCCTGTGCATTAATAACGCAATAACTTTTGGAATGCAAATATATTCACAAAAAATTGGAAACTGCAGGAAAGAGTGTGTAAACATATTAACTATAGCACATTTCAATAAATAAGTTAATAATGTACTTAACCACTGGTCAAAAGTTGCTTTATTTTTAGTAGTTTTTGATACTTCTCTGATATCACGGGAAATCAATATGTTACATATGTACACACTCTGGAACTCACTCCACCTAGTGACAGTGCTGCTTAGTTCAAGACTGATCCCAATGGATTTCTGAGAGTCAAGCGGATCAGAATAATATGACGAAAGGTTGATATAATTGAGTTCAGGTTACGAACCAACCAGTCTAAATAGGAAGCAGATTAGACCTTTGTTATGAACACACGAGAAACTGTGGATGCTGCAATCTTGAGCGAAAATACAAGAACTCAGCTGGTCAGGCAGCATCTGAGGAGGGAATGGTCTTATACCCGTCTTCAGTCTCGACCCGAAACGTCACCCATTCCTTCACTCCAGAGATGCTGCCTGACCCACTGAGTTACTCCAGCATTTTGAGTCTACCTTCGATTTAAAGCAGCATCTGCAGTTTTCTTTCCTGAGAATCATTCCAACAGGGAAATAAATGGACTCCCAACAGCTTGGCTTCTACACCCATCATTTCTGAATATCTTTGCTGAGCTTCGATCAGTGCCATGGAAATGCCTGAGAGATTATATCAGGCATGTCAGTGCAAGAGTACTGAATTATTCAGAGTTGAAATGATGGACTTTCTTTGCACTATTACAATCAGTTGTTTGTTTCTGCTGGAATCTCGTTAGTGCTTAATGTAAATAAAGATGCCCGATAAATAAAATACGCAAGGAAAAGGTTTTAAAAAAGTACCTTGCTGTCCTTCATTCCAGCTAAGTGCTGAATTGCTCCTGAAATCCCAACCGCGATATAGAGCTCCTAAAAATTTTAAAAGAGAAAAGAATATAGTATAAGATAGTATGTCAGCTCAAACTCTTTACAATAATTTACAGTCAATTCCACACACAAAATAGATTCCAACCACCCCGGGTCAATATCCACCTGCTGAAGAAGGGTCTCGACCCGAAACGTCACCCATTCCTTCTCTCCCGAGATGCTGCCTGACCTGCTGAGTTACTCCAGCATTTTGTGAATAAATCCACCTGCATATCTGGCTTGTTTTAGTACAGTTTATTGAGAAATGGCGCATGGAAACAGGCCCTTCAGCCCATCGACAAATAGGGCGGCACAGTGGTGCAAGAGTAGATTTGCCACCTTACAACGCCAGAGACTTGGGTTCGACCTGACGACAGGTGCCGTTTGTACGTTCTCCCTGTGACCGTGTGGGGTTTCTCCACTTTTCCCCACCACAAAGACGCACAGGTTTGTAGGTTAATTAGTTTCGGTAAAAATTATAAAATGGTCCCTAATGTGCAGGATAGTGTAAGTATATGGTGGATCGCTCGCTGGCCAGCGTGAACTCAGTGGGCCGAAGGACCTGTTTCCGAGCTGTATCTCGAACGTCTAAAAGCCTGCCGAGTCCACATGATCATCACAAACCCGTTCACACTAGCTCTGTTGCCCCACTTTCCCATCCACTTCCTACACACGCGGAGCAATTCATAGCGACCAATTGACCTACAAACTGGCACGTCTTTGGGATGTGGGAGGAAACCGGAGCACCCAGAGGAAACCCATGCAATTACAAGGAGAAAGTATAAACTCAACACAGACAGCATCCGAATCAAATCTGGATCTCTGATGCTGTGAGGCAGCAGCTAGCTGTACCAGCTGTGCCACTATTCTGCCCTTTAAAGCACGGTGACGCAGCAGTAGAGTTGCTGCCTTACAGCGAATGCAGCGCCGGAGACTCAGGTTCGATCCTGACTACGGGCGCCGTCTGTACGGAGTTTGTACATTCTCCCCGTGACCTGCGTGGGTTTTCTCCGAGATCTTCGGTTTCCTCCCACACTCCAAAGACGTACAGGTATGTAGGTTAATTGGCTGGGCAAATGTAAAAATTGTCCCTAGTGGGTGTAGGATAGCGTTAGTGTGCATGGATCGCTGGGCGGCGCGGACCCGGTGGGCCGAAGGGCCTGTTTCTGCGCTGTATCTCTAAAATAAAATCTAAAAATGGTCACATTTGTATCTGCAGCAGCTCAGATTTTCATCGTTTTTGCCAAATGCTTCGAATCACTCTTGAATTTTTGGTCACTAGATCGAATGTCTCTTTAAGTTGCTCAGAGTCAGATTTTGTCCCGCTGTGTTACTCTAGCATTTTGTGTCTACCTTCCGTTTAAACCAGCATCTGCAATTCCTTCGTACACATGATAATTTAGTTGGTCATTTTCCACCAATGAAAGCAAAACAAATATTGGTTTTAAAAAGTTACAAAGTTTGTACTTGCACTGCCTTAGTAAATAGAATGAGATAATAGATCAGATACACAGGTTTTTAGCAACCAAGTATAACCTGACTATTCAGACTTTGAATGTTAAAAACTGCATTGAGGTGATTCTCAATGGAAATTTCCTACCCAATGTATACTAGAAATCTAGAGCAAATATCAGAAACCCAAACTGTAAAAACAAACAGTGTTTATAAAGGCAGGGGGAAAAAAGGGTTTCTTGCTTAAACAGTAGCTCTGATAAACCAAAAATCTGTTTCTAAATTATACAGCTAGTGCATTGGGTCTTTTACTTGGATATACAGAGGATGAAGGAATATGGATCACGTGCAGGCAGAGATTAGTTTATCTTACCATCATGTTTGGCACAGTCATTGTGGGCCAAAGGGCATGTTCCTGTGATGTACTGTTCTATGTATCTGTATCTATGTATCTATATATATATATCTATATGTATGTATTTGTGAGTATGTGTAAATATATATACACCCTCAACATTTTTTTCTCTCATTTATTATATTGTTTACAGTGTACTGTGCTTACATATTCTGTTGTGCTGAATTTCAAAGTTCTATCTGGGACATATGGCAATAAAACACTCGTGACTATATTAAGTTCTTGTCAATTAAACCCAGACGTAACGCACAATTATCCCCCCAGTTTTTCATAAAACAAGGAAGCAAACTTCAATTCGAATTGAATTCCAATTCCACATCAGTCTGAAGGAAGGTCCCGACCCAAAACATCACCTGTCCACATTCTTCAGAGAGGCTGCCTGACCCACTGAGTTACTCGAGCATTTTGTGTCTTCCTTCGGTATAAACTAGCATCTGCACCTCCTTGTTATTAGCGCATACTCCAATTCACTTTGCAAGGTTATTAGCGAATTTGCTTCCACTACTTTCTTGCAGTGCTTTTGTTACGGTTACATGACTGAAAAAAATATAGTCATTCCCCACCCAGTCCACACTCCATCAGTGTCAACCAGATCACCCAGTCTACGATACGATAAAACTTTATTCATCCCTGGAGGGAAATTGGTCTGCCGACAGTCACAACGCACGAGGTACACAAAAACTTGAAATTAAAAGTGAAAAGAAAAAGAAAAAGACAAGCGACTGTTGAATGACTGCCGAATTGCACAGCGCCTTCACCAGAACAAACAAACAAACACACACACAGACATATCCCTGGGGAAGAGGATTCTAAACTAGAGTGCCCCCTCCCCCCCACACACTGTACCAAGGTCTCTTGGAACAAACATTAAATTACACCAGAGCACCACTCTGGTGCTCAATTCATCTATTTTACTGAAATTAAAATGAAGCATGGTGTTTTCTAACGAATAGACTATAAGTGATGTAAGTAAGCATCTAGCTGGACACCACGATATGGAACAAAATGAAATTAGAATTGCCCAGCAATGACGAAACGCTGGAAAATTTGTCCCAGACGATTTGTAAAAAAATGTCGTTTTCCGCCTTAAAAAGTGTCCAAAATAATCAAAGCAACATCGTGTTAAGTGCTTTTATGCTTTTAAATTAAAATTGTATCGTGGTCAAGAAGAAAATCCATTCATTTGGAAACAGTGCTGTATTATCTGACCATCAACTACTGGGAATGCTTTTAACCATCACCAAACAACAGAAAATCTCATAGTACACAATTCTTTGGGCTTGTACAAGTATTCACTTTGTCCTAGACTATCCGCTTGATGGTTTAGTGTTCTGTCTTCATCTGTCCCCAGATACACAACCTGACCACTCCATTAAATATCGATGTTTCGCATTCGTTCAAAAGCTTTAAGTGAATTTGTCCATCGCATGGAAGAGATTGCATTCTTGTGAATAGAGAAAGTCGTGGCAGTGAAAATACTCAGCTGGTCACGCAGCACACGTGGAGAAAGAAATAAAAATGAACATTTCAAGTTAACAATTTACGGGGCGGTACAGTGGCGCAGCGGGTAGAGCTGCTGCCTCACAGCGTGAGACACCCTCGGATGCTGTCTGTGCGGAGTTCGCACATTCTCTTTGTGAATGCGTGGGTTTTCTCCGGGTGCTCTGGTTCTGTTTTTTTTAATACCTGATCTGGGTGGAGTTAGTGAATCTCAGCTTGTGTGGAGCATGAGGAGATAAAATTGATTTCACCGTCCTGGATTAGTGAGGGATTGGGATTGGCAGGGATGGGAAGGGAAGAACAAGAAGGCAGCCAGAGATGCACATGCACAAGGAAGGGGCGACATCAAGTTCTCCATGACACTCTTGTCCCCTGGAAAAACCGTCTGCAAAGATGAAAAGCGTGTCCCAACAAACAGTTGACTGTGATATTTGTGACTTCTTGCCACTTGCTTGCATGCAACTGTAAAGCCAACATTGCATGCAACACCAAATCATTTAGACTCGGAGTCTTCATCTTCAGTTCAGTGGGACAGGCAGCATCTCTGGAGCAAAGGAATGGGTGATGTTTCAGATCAAGACCCTTCTTCATCCAAATGTATTTGGAAAACCAGTCATGGTGGGAGTTACATGGTGAAACTGAGAGGGCTCCAATGATTCTATAACGGTTGTAATGGCAAGTAAAGGGTGATTCAACATGAAGACAAAACTGAATTGATCTACGATCATCTACAATCCTGGTGCTAAAGTCAAACAGATTAGTTTAGTTTAGTTTATTATCACGTGTAGTGAGGTACAGTGAAAATCTTTTGGTGAGTGCTAACCAGTCAGCAGAAAGGCGATACGTGATTACAATCGATCCATTTACAGTGTATAGATACATGATAAGGGAATAACGTTTAGTGCAAAGTAAAGCCAGCAAAGTCCGATCCAGGATAGTCCAAGGGTCATCAAAGAGGTAGATAGTAGTTCAACACTATCTAGCCCATAGCTTTGGTTTATTCTTAAGAAAGAGATGGCGGATAGTGGCAACATTATAAGTAAGCACTTTCAGGGGCCAAAGCAGAAGAAATGAAAGTAATTTAAAGTGAGAATAAAAAGATCTTTATGTGACCGACATCTCCCAGACTTCTTATGTCATCGGGACATTTCAATAAATATCCATTTACAATTTAATCAGTTTGATCCACAAAGACTCCATACATTTGCCATAAATAGGAATACTGAGATTTATTAAATACAGCCAAAGTCTCTTTAAAAGGCAGATGCAAAGATTAACTATCTACATTTGTTTAAATTTGCAACTATCTAATCACAAATGCCTTAAATCCCACATGAACAGGACAATTTAAACTTCGGAGCAGATTATATTGCAAAGCAGATATGTAATATATTGTTACAAGAAGATCAAATAAATTTTGTTAATAATTACTTTGGACTGTTGCGATTTAATTAGATGATAGCACAGGAGTGCCTTAGGGGGCCTTCTAGCGAGTTTGAAAACGCGCTGAGGGGTTAGGGTGGGGGTAGGGGTGGTGGAAAAGCACTGGTTTCTGCAAATTCAGCTCTATATTTTACACTCACAAATTATTGAAGAAAATGTCAGCTAGCCAGGCAGGGAAACCACATTATAAACCAGGCACCTCAAAATGGAAAAACACCATTTCAGCAGAGGGCCACACGTTAATCAAAGTTACTGGCCTACAAAGAGGGACATTTTTCATTTGAGACAGACACTACCAAAATGGAATGCAAAAGACTATTGAAACAAAGGCTGCCGCAACCCAGTTAGGTTATGTCATCCCGAAGAAGAGGAACTGAATTGCTGCTTAGAATGATTTGGAAAAATTGGTGAGGAATATGTGTGAAGGGTGAGAACGCAAGATTAGCAAGAGAAAGCATGAGAATAGAAAGCAAGAATAGAGGGAGAGAAGAGTGAGAGAGAGAGGGAGAGGAGAGAATGGGTGAGGGGGAGAGAAGAGAGAGGGAGAGGAGAGGGAGAGGAGAGAGAGGGAGAGGAGAGAGAGGGAGGGAGGGAGAGAGAGGGAGAGAGAGGGAGAGAGAGGGAGAGAGAGGGAGAGAGAGGGAGAGAGAGGGAGAGAGAGGGAGAGAGAGGGAGAGAGAGGGAGAGAGAGGGAGAGAGAGGGAGAGAGAGGGAGAGAGAGGGAGAGAGAGGGAGAGAGAGGGAGAGAGAGAGGGAGAGAGAGAGGGAGAGAGAGAGGGAGAGAGAGAGGGAGAGAGAGAGGGAGAGAGAGAAGGAGAGAGAGGGAGAGAGAGAGAGGGAGAGAGAGGGAGAGAGAGGGAGAGAGAGGGAGAGGAGAGAGAGGGAGAGGAGAGAGAGGGAGAGAGAGAGAGAGGGAGAGAGAGAGAGAGAGGGAGAGAGAGAGAGAGAGGGAGAGAGAGAGAGAGAGAGAGAGGGAGAAAGGAAGAGAGAGGGAGAAATGAAGAGAGGGAGAGAGAGAGGGAGAGAGGAAGAGAGAGGGAGAGAAGAGAGAGAGGGAGAGGAGAGAAGAGAGAGAGGGAGAGGAGAGAGGGAGAGAGGGGGAGAGAGGGTGAGGAGGAAGCATGAAGGTAATTGCATTTTTAATGGATGGAATAAACATCCTTCAGTCATTGATTTTGTGTTGTTTGGCAAAGATAGTCATGATACCCATTTTATTGAAAAAGTGCTTTTCTCCCACCGCTGACATTATAACTACAAACTCTACCATTTAAAACATATGACGACAGAATTCTGATAGCACCAAACTTCAGAATTCTCCAAAACCATGGTCTTAATTCAGTTCTATTTAAGACCACATCGCACCAACCTTGTTCACAGGTGCTTCGGCTATCTAGATAGACAATTTATGGGCTTTGTGCAACACATGCAGGTAAAGCTCGTGAGTCACGATTTTATTACAAGCACGTTTCCGGGTTGATTTCACACTCTGTTTGCGGTTCCATTGCCACTGAAGGAAAGGTTGAAGAAAATGCCAGACCCAGAGGCCAGTTCCTTTGTGTAAGAAGAGGGCAAAATGCACAGATAAACTGATTCTTTTTAAATGGCTGCACTTCAGTCAATCTGTCTAAGCTTCTGTTTACATGAAAGATGATACACGAAACATATGCTTTAGTCGACGAGGAGGGGTGTCAAAGGGACACATGGTGACACACGATATGTAATGCAGACTCTTTCCTTTCTGCTGAATCTACATGGCATTGGTCATTTTATCAAGAGGAACAATGAAATCAACTTCACAAGATCTACTTGCGTCAAAGGCTTTCGAGTTTTGCTCGAAAAAGTCTCATGAAAGGCCATTTGCCATGATATTATTTGCCATGTGAAATTCTTCCCAATACTTCACAGAAAAGAATTGGCAATTTTGTTTTGAATCAGGGAGTTGAAAGACAAAGTATTTATTTATTTTAAAACACTACATTAAACCTATCAAGGTAACCCTAGTTGAAGTGGGACTAATTGGCTCTTTGTCATTTGAACGAGTTATTAGCAAGGAAATGGTGGTGACAATGTGGAGCTCTGGATGTATCTGCTTCACACTCCCAAGTCTATGGCTTTCTCCAGCTTCCATCAGGGAGACCATGTAATGACCCTCCCGATGAGTGCTGGGGGTGTCTGCTGGAGTTAGAGGCCCCCCTCCGCACGGCTTCCTTCTGGGCTCCAGGGAGAAGCGCATCAATTGCTCTCAGCTAAATGCACTAGCACATTAATATTTCAGTACAATTTAATGTTTCTGTACAAACCCCTCAGGAGCAGAGCATCAATTTGTGAACAGAGCTCTCGGAGAGTTAAAAGCCAGACCATATACTGCAATATCAAAAAGTCCGGAAACCTGCTGGGAATTTATTTTTAGTAAAAGCAGGAGGCAGCGGTGAAGCTAGCCTTTAAGAGTTCCTGCTGCACACAAACATACTCCCAGAAGTTTCTCCTGCGGTCTACCATACTCCCAGCACAGCCAAATAATTTTGCTTTCCCAAGACAAAAAGACAACATGGAAAGCAAAGCAATTTGCAAGCCTTGACCCAAACCACTAAAGGTCCCGGCAAATGCCAGTTGTTCCATATTTCTCCATTTACAGTAACACATGAAAACCCACATAATCTGCTGCCCTGTTAAAGGAAAGGACTACAAAACGCATTGCAAAAACTAACACTGCCTCCAGTGAACATTGTTTCAAGCCACAACCTTGTTTCACCCATTACCTCTCTCCAGAGATGCTGTCTGTCCTGCTGAGTTACTCCAGCCTTATTGTGTCTATCCTTGGTGTAAATCAGCATCTGCAGTTCCTTCCTACACTAGTTATTCAGGCTGGAGAGACGTGAACTCAGTCAGATGTGTTCACACTTTGTGGGTACATGACAATACACAAATATATGCACTTTGCCACACATGTGCTTGTGTTTACAGCCTGCATTCTGCCATCTCTAATTCAAGGCATCACTCAGTGAACAATAATTTCCCAACTGCTCTTCGAAAAGCAATGAGAGTCCCTCCGTACTACACAGAAGCGCCAGTGTGGTTTCACGTATTGTAAACCTGTAATGGAAACTAATTCCATAAGCCATGTCAAGGACAAGAGAGTGCTACAAACTTGGAGCCAGGTAGACAGTGTTTAATTAAGGATGAACAGTACAAGTCAATTCAACCTAACATTTTGCAGCCGGGAAATTCAGAAATACTTCAAAGGAACTGCCACGGACAGTTAGTACTTAGTAACTTCTGCAAAGGTTAAATATCACGTCAGCTCCTTCATCTGTGTCGAGCTATTCCGACATCTTAACCTGAACATCGGGCAGCATGGTGGCGCAGCGGTAGAGTTGCTGCCTTACAGCGAACGCAGCGCCGGAGACTCGGGTTCGATCCTGACTAAGGGCGCCGTCTGTACGGAGTTTGTACGTTCTCCCCGTGACCTGCGTGGGTTTTCTCCGAGATCTTCAGTTTCCTCCCACACTCTAAAGACATATGGGTATGTAGGTTAATTGAGTGGGCAAATGTAAAAATTGTCCCTAGTGTGTGTAGGATAGTGTTAATGTGCGGGGATCGCTGGGCGGCGCGGACCCGGTGGGCCGAAGGGCCTATTTCCGCAATGTATCTCTAAATCTAAAAAAGAAAATCACTTATTGGTGTTGCAAAAATATTATACGAGATCAGAGCTACAACAAAAAAAAATTAACAAGAGAGAAAGACTCTTCTACTGGATTTTCACGGGAACATTTTCCAATGTGCTATTTAACTTTCAGCCAAAATTGAAATGGTTAAAAGGACCTAAGGGAGTAATACTGGTTCGATCTATCTACAGGATTCAAGAATGACGTTTTAAAAATATTAATGAAAGAGTGGTCAATTTCCATATTCGTACTATATTTTATACTATTTATTCTAAGTAGTTCTGCATTTTATAAGTGGCGAGGTATAAAAGCACCTGTTGGTATGACAAGTTGGGAGACACAGGCTTTGATAGATGCTATAAAAGGAGCTAACAGATTTTAGATGCGAAGCACCACATCCATTGCAAGGTGAAACTCTGAATGTCTACTTGTATGTAGCTGCAGTTAACAATATACCACATCTCGCTCCATGAAAGAGAAATTAGCACTCTTTTAGGTTGACAATTCTGTGAGGGTTTCAAATAAAAGCTAAAGAGTTAAGGGAGAGGAATCTTTTCCATATTGGGGGCAAACTACCTTTGATCAATTTCTCTTTTTTCATGTTACCAGAAGGAAAACAATGAGAGTAGTCGGATAATGCAAAGACGAGTGACCAAATAGTCCACCTAGGAAGACACACTTTTCACGATTTTTTAAATTGCAAATTGCATCATTCTTCATAAAGGTTAGACAGTGTATATCCAAACACTGTCCTATAGTTTACACACAAAACCAACTGGAAAATTAAATGTGATAATTCTGATTAGCAAGTAGTGATGAGCAACAGATATCAATATTTACCATTCATTTGATAAGACACAAAATGCTAATTCAAAATTCAGAAGGCTCTCGATCCAAAACGCACCCATTGCTTCTCTCCAGAGATGCTGCCTGTCCCGCTGAGTTACTCCAGCATTTTGTGTCTATTTTCGGTTGAAACTGACATCTGTAGTTCCTTCCGACACTTTTCCATTCACGCAGTATACTTAATATACACAATCTACACACCTGTAACCTTGCTGTGTGTTTGTTGGCAATATGTCAGGCTACATCACAAGAGTTTTACTTCTTTGGGTGCCGAATGGAATATACTTGATAACACAGAAAATATATTCACCTGGAAATCCTTGTGTCACTTCCAAGCTTTCATTGTACTGAGATGTAGGGATAAGATGGTCTTTGGCTTTCAAGTCAGTACTATGCCTGATGTACCTCTCACACATGTTGAAGGGGTAGGTAGGAAGTTGAGGGAGAAAGGAACAAAAGGATGCACCAGCAAGGTGAGATGAGTGATGAGCTTGACCTTACAACTCACTAAACTTTGAGCAACTTTGAGAAATTGCAGTGAAGTGTGGACACAGCCCAGACCATCAGGCAACGCAACCTGCCTTCCATTGACTCCATCCGCACTTCACGCTGCCTCGGCAAGGCCACCAGCATGAGTCTCACCCTGGACACCCCTTCTTCTCCACTCTCCCATCAGGCAAGGGGTAGAGAAGTGTGAAAATGCACATCTCCAGATTCAGGGACAGCTTCTTCCCAGCTGCAATCAGGCAACTGAACCATCCTCTCACCAGCTTTTGTAGAGCTGTCCTGACCTACCATCCACCACAATGGAGGCCCTCGAACTAACTTTAATTGGACTTTACCTTGCACTCAACGTTTATTCCCTTTATCCTGTGTCTGTACACTGTGGACGGCTTGATTGTAATCATGTGTAGTCGTTCCGCTGATTGGATAGCACGCATCAAAAACACTTTTCACTGTACCTTGATACACATGTCAAAAAACTAAACTAAACATGAAAACCACCACTACAGACCCGGTGGACAGAATGGTCTATGCCAAGTATTCTGAACTTCAGAAGATTTTAAAAGGATTAAATGTTAATGTAGAATCTTCATAGACCCTACTTCAACGGTCTTCGAATGAGTAGAAGACTGCTCAAATCTCTCAATAAGCTACCAGCTGGGAGAGGAGCCCATGTCTAAGCATCCATACACTGTCAACTTAAATCACCAGAATAAAATTCACAGCTAGACTGCATACATCAAATGCAGTCAGTTGTAAATATATCAGATTGGAAGCTGCAATACAACAAAATAATACGTTGGAATTAAAACACAGCTGCTCAGTTTTCTGTTTAATTTTCAGTAAGAACAGCTTGAAATTAAAATAAATTGCCAAATCCATTCTATGGGTGAACTCAACGTGTGAGCTAGTCAGGGTAATTTACCACTCGTTGCAGGTTAAACATATGACATGCAAATCGGCAAGGTGAGAAACAGAATCAGATTTAATTTACATGCACAAATAAAGTCCATGCAGAGAACAACATTTGGAGCACTTATGCCTGCTTTGTGGGGCACTTCTGCGTTTAGAGGCTGTGTGTATTCTCAGGACACATTATTTATGTGCACTTATGGATCTCGCTAACCACTGAGAGCTTTGGCTGAGCCACAGAGAACACATACAATACTCCTCAGTGAAACTGTGTAATGTCCAATATCCTTTAATGGAACCTTAAAACGAAAGTTTCTAAAAAATGTTAGGCAATTAACCCTCTGAGAACACGTACCGTCTTGCGAGTAAAATCCACATCGAATTATTATTTTAATTATAATAATACCCTAGGCTTAAAGATTACAAAATCCAATTCAAGTCAGTCCATTAATGTGAAAGTCACAGAACCCTATACAATACAAACTGCTGAAATCTGACAGTACAATTTCCAATGTAAAATTCACTTTCACTATAGTTTAACAATTATTTATCTATCACCATTTTAGGAAGTACATTTAGAGCTCGATTGCAAAAATAAATTCCTCCATATTTCTTGTTTTATCGACCACAGTACACTAAGCTGCCATGATTTTTTAAAACATTATTTTGAGCAAAATACTCAAATTTAATTTTATAAATATGGCAAATAGGTCAGTCTCAGATTAACCATGTAGCCCACAACCGCGCAAGCTCTCTCATCGTCCAAGTTCTCTTCTTTTGTTATAAGTACAATTTTAACCACATGCGCGCAATAGCTTGTCTCAAACAAGGCACAGGGGAGTTGCGGCAGAAAGTAACATAATGTGACAAGTTTAAGAAATTAGGAGACAGAGTTTTGACTGAGGAAAATAAGAAAATCGTGCAAGTCCATGCACAGTGTTTTTGTGGAATTAAAATTATGGAGACACCACAGGTGCTGGAATCTGGAGCAAAATAAAAACTGCTGGAGGAACTGTGGATCGAGCAGCAACTTCAGGAGGGAAGGGAGAGAATTGCTGATTTTTGGATCAAGGTCCTGAATTATCCCTGATGTTGTGTCTCAGCTCGACACACTGGGTAATTCCATCCCCGCACAGATGCTGCATGACACATGCAGCACCTCCAACAACTTGTTCTTTTGCTCTAAATTAAAGTTACAGTTTGACAAAATTAGCATCTCACCAGACAGAAGAAAACAAAGAGAATTTTAAAGCAAGCACCTGACCTTGTTACTATTCTTTGATGCACACTGATAGGATTGTGCACAATTTCTGAATTAATGAAACCACTGCACTCTTGTTTGTTGGAGTAAGACATGTTGTCTTAAGGGATTTAAAATCCCAAATCTAAATACCCAGGTGCATAAAGGCACACTTTACTCGCACATTAAATGCTTTCTAACATGTATATTTATCATTAAATTAGCAAATGATGGCAGAATCCACACAACTAATTAGGTTTATGCCCGCAATACATATCCCTGTGTTTGAATACAAAGGTGTAGGAAGGAACTGCAGATGCTGGTTTATACCGAAGATAGACACCAAATGCTGGAGTAAGTCAGCGGCTTTTACACGCCTCCAGTTTATTTCCCCACCCACCCCCCTCAACCTCTTCTACTTTCAGTCTGAAGAAGAGTTCCGACCCGAAACATCACCTTTTCTTTGAGAGATGCTGCCTGGTGGTAACCCAGTGAGTTACCCCAGCATTTTGTGCCTGTCTCTTGAATACAAAGGAATCGGTTTAGTTTATTCCCTTAAACAATATTGTTTATCTGAACGAGTCGCAAATAAATTGACAGAATGCATCCTGGGCTGGTTGGGAAAAGGATGGAGGTGCAGAAAGTATAAGAAAATAACTGCAGATGCTGGTACAAATCGAAGGTATTTATTCACAAAGTGTTGGAGTAACTCAGCAGGTCAGGCAGCATCTCGGGAGAGAAGGAATGGGTGATGTTTCGGGTCGAGACCCTTCTTCAGAAAGTGTTGGACCAATCCCTCGCAGTTACTGACCTCTCCGCTGTCAAAGGAATCTACAAGAAGCATTCCTCAAGAAGGCAGCTAATATCCGAGATCCACACCGCCATAGCCACACTTACTGCTTCTATCAGGAAGCTAGAATGGGAGCATGAGAGCTGTACAACTAGGGTCAAGAACAGCTTCTTCCATTCAACCATCATGTTTTTGGAGCAAGCTGTACAACTCTAACCACTATTTTACCTCAATTTTCAAAACCACTTCGTACTTTGCAGTACTGTTTGGCTCCATTTATTTGGTTTTATGCACCGTGATCTAATTTACTTCCAATAACTGACAATTTATTGTGTATTTTCTGTTAGTCTAATTGCAGTAAGTAAGAATATATATAATATAAGAAAATAACTGCAGATGCTGGTACAAATCAAAGGTATTTATTCACAAAATGCTGGAGTAACTCAGCAGGTCAGGCAGCATCTCGGGAGAGAAGGAATGGGCGATGTTTCGGGTCGAGACCCTTCAGTCTGAAGAAGGGTCTCGACCTGAAACGTCGCCCATTGCTTCTCTCCCGAGATGCTGCCTGACCTGCTGAGTTACTCCAGCATTTTGTGCAGTAAGAATATCACTCACTGTTCCTGTTCATATCCAGTGCATGATACAAATAAATGCTATAAATTATAAAAATGCACCTTTGACGTGAAGTGGAAATACAAGTTTAAAATATCCATGATTTAAAATTCATGATTTCTATGGAGCTAATGTTAGGAAATAAAATGTAAACCAGATGCTTGAAAAACCAGAGCGATGGTATTAACAAACAATAACAACAGTGAACTGAAGTAAATAACCCTATTTAAGAAATTTACTACCTAGATCCCGAGAGAAAAATGCCTAAACTGAATCCAAGGATCTCATGTCTCTGGTGAAGATTATTATTTTGTTCCACCTTGTCTCCTTTCAAGTTGTGCCACAATTTCCATCGACAAAATGGAATTAATTCACAACTATTTACAAAGTTAAGCGGTAACTTGAGTCACTATCCACAAAAACTATCAGTTCCTACCAAGAGTTTCCGGCACGCTTTGCATCAGAGCGTCATCAAATAGCACAGCGGTAGAGTTGCTGCCTTACAACATCAGAGACCCGGGTTCAATCCTAACTATGGGTGCTATCTGTATCGAGTTTGCACGTTCGGCCTGTGACCGCGTGGGATTTCTCCGGGTGCACCGGTTTCCTCCCACATTCCCACGACGTGCAGGTTTGTAGATTAATTGGCTTTTGTAAATCGTCCCTAGTGTGTAGGATGCAAAACTGGGATAACATAGAACTAACGTACGGGTGATCATTGGTTGGCATGGACTTAGTGGGCTGAACGGTCTGGTGGCACATTGTATCTCTAAACTAAAGGACCAGAGAGCCAGATGTATCTGCCAATGTAAATGTACTTTTGAAGCAACAAAGTCACTATACATATTCAAAACCTTTAACTTAATCAGCTGTCATTCATCAAAAGGAAATCCTGGCAGCTGAGATCTCTGAATCTGATTTGTGTACATACTGAGAAGTACACACACTCATTTCGGCTTTCCAGCACACCATTTGCCTGGGAATTACAATCTAGCAGCTAAATCTGTCAACAGTTTACTGAGCAACTTCAGGTCAAGTATTATACTTACGGGTGCCACAATCTTCCCAGTCTGTCCAACTTGTAAATCATTAGGCACGAATCCTGCATCTACCGCAGCCCGAGAAGCACCCACTGCAATATGAAGGTAAAAGATGTCAATAGTTGTTCCATTACAGACCTTACTGGCACATTTTAAAACTGATTCTTTCTATTTTTAAATGTAAAATTCGGAATGGTCTCAAAGATCTTTTTACTTATATTTTATGCATTTAACTGATAATTATAAAACATATTGCCAAAGACCTTTTTCAAAAATTAGAGATTTTTATTTTACCAAGATTAATTCATGTAGGTGATATATAGTTATGTCAATAGACAATAGAAAATAGGTGCAGGATTAGGCCATTTGGCCCTTCGAGCCAGCACCGCCATTCAATGTGATCATGGCTGATCATTCTCAATCAGTACCCCGTTCCTGCTTTCTCCCCATACCCCCTGACTCCGCTATCCTTAAGAGCTCTATCTAGCTCTCTCTTGAATACATTCAGAGAATTGGCCTCCACTGCCTTCTGAGGCAGAGAATTCCACAGATTCACAACTCTCTGACTGAAAAGGTTTTTCCTCATCTCCATTCTAAATGGCCTACCCCTTATTCTTAAACTGTAGTCCCTTGTTCTGGACTCCCCCAACATTGGGAACATGTTTCCTGCCTCTAACGTGTCCAACCCCTTAATAATCTTATACGTTTCGATAAGATCCCCTTTCATCCTTTTAAATTCCAGTATATACAAGCCTAGTCGCTCCAGTCTTTCAACATATGACAGTCCCTGACAGTCAAATATGTAGCTCTGAAACATGCATGAACTACTAACCAATCACGATTATTCACATGAATACGCTAATCAGAGATGAACCAGAGGCAACTTAAGAAATAAAAAAGTTCAGATTACAAAAAACACATTGGCAATGTATAATTTAGAATGTGTGAATATTATTGTCATTACCAATTTAATTGCAATTTATAATACAAACCACACGTATGCGCATTTTCCTTAAAAAAATATTTTTGCAAGTCTAAAGTGGCATACAACCCAAACAAAAACAAAACTGAATAACTTAAGCCCTAACGTCCTGGTGCAAGTTTCAAATCCAGACTTAAAATTTTAACATAGAAATCATGAAAACTTCATTCAATAACTTGGAATGAATTCATAGAACTCCAACGTCCAAAATTAAATTATGACATGAGATGGATATTCCCCTCCCAAACTTCGGAGTCTGATGTGTTACCAGGCACTGGGCTCAAAGCAGAAGACCTGCTGCAGAACTCTGTTAGCTTATTGCAGCAGGGAATACCAGCAGTACTTTTTAAACAGAAGATAAAAGCTAAATGCTGGAGTAACTCGGCAGGATAAGCAGCATCTCTGGAGAGCAGGAATGGGTGATGTTTCGGGTCGAGACCCTCCCTCAGACGGACCCAAAACGTTACCCATTCCTTCTCTCCAGAGCTGCTGCCTGTCCCGCTGAGTCACTCCAGCATTTTGTGTCTATCTTCGGTATAAACTAGCATCTGCAGTTCCTTCCTACGCACCTTTTCAATAGATGTGCTGAAATCAAAAGTTCAACCATTATTTTCCAACCGAAAATAGGGAGATAAATACTGTACAATGTGCAGACAAAATCTAACCCCAAAGCCAAGTTGTAGCTTCAATTGTCACATATTTGTTACAAATTCCCACGTGTACATTTACAATGGAGATTTGACACCACAAATGGGCTCTCTCACCAGAGATGGAACTCCATAAACATCTGCTAATTTCGGGTATATACAATACAATACAATATATCTTTATTGTCATTGTACAGGGGTACAACGAGATTGGGAATGCGCATAATTACGATGCAATAAATTAATTAGCTAGTCAGTATTAATTTAAACAACCCAATGAAACAAATTACAACAGTTTTAAAACAGAATAAAGTGCAAGTAGATCTGTGCCGGTTCTCTGTGCGATGTGACCATCCGGCTCAGCAGGACCGGTTCACAGCAGCTATGGCCCTGGGGATGAAGCTGTTCCTGAGTCTGGAGGTGCGGGCGTAGAAGGCCTTGTAATGTCTGCCCGATGGTAGAAGTTCGAACAGACTGTTGCAGGGGTGTGAAGAGTCTTTGTGGTGGCTTTTCTGAGGCATCATGAGTTGTAGATGCCCTCCAAGGCTGGTAGCTGTGTTCCGATGGTCCTCTGAGCTCTAGGGACTACCCGCTGAAGAGCTTTCCTCTCTGCCTCCGTGCAGCTGAGGTACCACACAGGGATGCCATTCAATGCAATGTAAAAATTCAAATGGTAATCCGCACTGTAAACAGCCTTTGTTGATAAGTGAAAATGTTGGCAAGAAATGTGCGCAGAGAGAAGCCACACCATTTTCATGTCTAACGATTAAAAGTGGTGTACCTCACGGTACACGAGTTGACACGCCAATGTCACACAGGCTCAAGCTATGATTACTGTCAGAGGGTGTTTTGCTGCATGTCCCTTTTCCAGACTACACAAGTTGCCATGTCAGTACAGAAGCAGCAGCCCAAGTTTCACCACCAGCTGGGAAATTATGTAACACACCTTTAAAAGGTCTGCAAAATTACATGATGTAATTTTCATCAAAATAACACAGATCATGAGGACATCACGCGAGGGATTTTTGCCCCAATAAATGTTACAATGAAGCGATCCCCAATAATTTCAGAACAATATACTGGAGGAGGAGTAAAATAAGGAGACAAATGACATTCATCTACAAGAAAGAATGGGCTATTAAAGAAAGCACCTACCAGCAGCATGTAATTTGTCAGCCAAGTCATACAATAACTTGAAGTTGTCTCCACTCTTTAAACCACGACCTAAAAAGTATTAAAACAAAATAAATGATTTAAAAGTGAATTTACAGTGAATATAACCAATATAAACATACAGAGAAGATTCTTTTTAAATGCAATGGGCTAGATGTACAAAAGGTCCAGAAAGAAAGCCTGAGAGATTCTATTATTTTCCTGTAGAAAAAAAAGTTTTGTCTAATATATTTCAACAAATCATCACTGGTTAGTTGTGGAAACAAAAGAACTGCAAATACTGGTTAATACACAAAAGAACAAAATGCTGGAGTAACTCAGCAGGTCTGGCAGCATCTCTGGAGAACATGAACAGGTGATGTTTCAGGTTGAGACCCTACTTCAGACTGGAAGCACGAGTCTGACGAAGGGTCTCAATCCGAAACGTCACCCATCCATGTTCTCCAGAGATGTTGCCTGACCTGCTGAGTTACTCCAGCACTCTGTGAAACGTCACCCATCCATGTTCTCCAGAGATGTTGCCTGACCTGCTGAGTTACTCCAGCACTCTGTGAAACGTCACCTATCCATGTTCTCCAGAGATGTTGCCTGACCTGCTGAGTTACTCCAGCACTCTGTGAAACGTCACCCATCCATGTTCTCCAGAGATGTTGCCTGACCTGCTGAGTTACCCCAGCACATTGCGCCATTCATCACCGTTACTTTTCATGCAGTTAAAGTTGGTCAATATATTGAGCTATTTAATTAGGTTTCACATTAAATACATGACTAGGTGGCTGTGCAGATACCCAAGAAGGGTGTCGACCCAAAACGTCACCCAATCCTTCTCTCCAGAGATGCTGCCTGTCCTGTTGAGTTACTCCAGCTTTTTGTGTCTATCTACATAATCATAAGGACTGCCATCATTGAATTCATCATTGCCATATTGAATTCAAATAATCTGATACTGAATGGCCAGGAACAGAAATAGCAGCCACAAAACTAGAGAGAAGAGAACAATGATTCACTCAAGAAAAGGAAGCTGCTCCTTGCCTGGTTCAGCCTTCACAGCCTTTAGTAGCACAGCTGGTAGAGCTGCTGCCTCACAGAGCCAGAGACCCAGCTTTGATCCTGACGTCTGTCTGTATGAACTTTGCATGTTCTCCCAGTGACAGCGTGTGTTTCCTCCGGGTGCTGCGGTTTCCTCCCACATGCCAAAGATGTGCGAGTTTGTAGGTTAATTGGCCTCTGTAAATGGCTCCTAGTGTGTAGACCAAGGGTTCCCAACCTGGGGTGAATTTACCCCCGGGGGTAAATTTCACCTACCATTATTGTTATTTGAACTTAAAATAATAATGTTAAAAACAGTATTTTAAAATTTCCCCTTTGTCTGTTGCTTTATTATGGTAGAGGTGTAAACACAAATCACTGAACAAAACAGGGTGGGGGTAAATTTACTTTTGAAAAATTGCCATGGGTAGACGGGACGAAAAAGGTTGGGGACCCCAGGTGTAGAGAGTGGTTGCAAAAATGGGATAACACAGTATTCGTGTGGACTGAAGGACCCGTTTCCATGCTGTATCTCCAAACTAAATTAAACACCAATCCATGTGGCACAACAGAACTCAGAAGCACTGGTTTTACTGGTGACATTAAATAAGTCGGATTACAGGCTTACACAAACAAAAACACTGACATTTTTTAAAGCCAATAATTCCAACCTGTGTATTAATTTAACATTAAAAAACGTACAAAATGCCAAGGATACTCAAACATCAGCCAGCAGGAAAGAGAAAGGTTAAGATGCTGGAACTTTACCTTTGTGTTTCTCTCTCCAAAGCTTCCAGGATGTTTGCACCATTTCCAATTTTATTACAAATTATCAATAACACGGGATATGTTTCATTGCTCAATTATACATATATTTTGCAGGAATAAAGGGAACCAACAAACTATGGGTTACATTTAAATGCATATTTTATTAAATTCATATTTTATTTGCTGATCCAAATTACTTTCCTAATAACAGTATCCAAAGTATTGTCAAATCTAGAGCTATCTCCTCTTAGGATTTGGAATACAAGGGTCAGGCAAAAGAGGACTCGTGTCCCCACGTTAGGTCGAATGATTGGCTCTGACCTCCCGCTCGATGCCCGGTACCCTTCCCTGTCCCCCCTCGCCTGCCCACTCCCCGCCTGGCCGCCCATTTTTGGAAAAGACCTCGGATCCATCTCAGCCTCTTTATTTTACATAGGATCTTTATTTCATTGAGATTCATTTTATTTCTTTTTTTAAACAATTTATTTTAAAGAAAAAACGCGATTTCCCCAGGTCACAAAGGAAACTCTACAAGGAATGGGCCCAACAGCTCCACTTGGTCTAGTATTTTTATTAAAAATTATATTTTAAACATTTATGTGATGCAGATTTATTCATTATTCTTGTAACTGATGCAACCCTGGAATCCATTAAATGGCTAAAAGTTTCATTTGAGCCAATTCCCACCTCTGATTGTACATCTAAAATATTAGACACTGCATCAACTACTCACCTCCAGATATCACAATTTTGGCACTGGTTAATTCTGGGCGGTCACTTTTAGACAACTTTTGTTCCAACCATTCGGACAAACCAGCTGCAGGTGGAACTGGTACTAAAAACAAAAAAGCAGGAGACCAAAGGTTACTTTTGTAAAGAAAACCAAAAATAAAACTGCAGATGTATTTAGTATTGAGCTTCTGCCAATAAAGGCTGATCTAATAAATACCTCCAAGTTTTGTCTCCCAATTAAGCACTGATTTTGCCACATGTAAACTATATAAGAGATATGCAACTCAGAGCCCCCCATATTGCACTGAACACAGACTGCTAACTGTGCAGATTCTCAGAAGACACCAGCTGAGCTTGCTGGTGAACTGCTTGTCAGTTAAAGTGCCATGAGACTGAAGTCTTTCCTTAAAATAACTCAGTAAGGAATTTCCTACAAGTATAAACAAATTGTTATGCTCCACAAGTCTCCAAGGATATGTAAGCTTTACTTTCTCTATTACTACCATTAAGAACAGCAACAGAATTGTTGTTGCTTTTGCTACTTAGAACACAGCAAACAAAACAGTGCAGGAACACAAGTGACTGGTGCAGGCACAATGGACCCAATGGCCTGTTTAGTTCTATAACCTTTTATGAAAGTTACAGTATACCATGTTACAATAATACTCCTCAGGAAACCGACTTAGTCAAAACTAAACACAAGTTTGCGGCCAGAAATCTTACGCCAATACTTATTAGCCTTAAGGCCGTTTACCTTCTTCAGAACTTGCATCTCCTCCATCTGTAGCAGAAGCTTCAAAAGCTGTACCTCGTACAGAGAAGACTTTTACTTCATCGCTCGACTTCACCGTGCACAGAGCATTTCCTATAAACACCCAAGAATCAAGGGAAAAAAATCTCTTACTTCAAGGTGAACTTTGGAGGTCTGGATCTTCTAAAACACATTTGACTAATTTTTTAGTTATGTTAGTCTCAAACACATGTTTTGGATTACATTGGAATATATAGTTTCCTAATCAAAAGGAGCAAGCTCACATCCTAAATCCCAACCAATGCATACATTTAAAGCAGACTAATTTAAGCCACGAGGTACATTACAGAAAGCAAGGCAATAATACCGCACATGGTCTCAGCTGGGTTCAAAGAGCTTTTGACATTACCGGTCAAAAGATTTCCCAGTCTTGCATCGTGATTTCTTTCTGCATCTTCTCTGGTGTCTCCTACTCCGAATAGGATGATGTCGGCGGCAAGGTGGCGCAGCGGTGGAGTTGCTGCCTTACAGCGAATGCAGCGCCGGAGACTCAGGTTCGATCCTGACTACGGACGCCGTCTGTACGGAGTTTGTACGTTCTCCCCGTGACCTGCGTGGGTTTTCTCCGAGATCTTCGGATTCCTCCCACACTCCAAAGACGTACAGGTATTTAGGTTAATTGGCTGGGCAAATGTAAAAATTATCCCGTGTGTGTAGGATAGTGTTAGTGAGCGGGGATCGCTGGGCGGCGCGGACCCGATGGGCCGAAGGGAGCTGTATCTCTAAATCTAAAAATCTAAAAATCTAAATCTAGGGCTTGTGACAGCTTCTTCTGGAAGATCTCTGCACTCACCTTCAGTCCGAATGGCAATCTCTTCCAGCGATATCTCCCAAAGGGGGTGTTCATGGTTGTTAGCAAACTGCTCTCCTCCTCTAGTTCGCAGTGGAGGTATCCTGACTTCAGATCGAATTTGGAGAAAATCGCCTTGGGCAGCTCAAGGAGTACGTCCTCTATGACTGGTAGTCAGTGGATCTCCCTTTTCAGGGCTTCACTGAAGGGTCTAGGATCAATGCAGAACCTCAACTCTCTGCTGTCCTTTTTCTCTGTAACGACCAGCCTGCTACACCACTCAGTTTGTTCTTCGACTTGAGTCAAGATGTCCTGCTTGGCCAGCCTCATGAGACCATTTTTGACCTTCTCTTTCATGGCTACAGGTACAGGCTTTGCAGAACACTGTGATGGTGTCACTCTGTCTGTGTTACCAATTTGACCTTGCCTGGCATTCTCCCAGGTCTTTCGTCGTCAAAGACATCTTTGGAGCTCTTGATTAATGAGCCAGCCTCGCTAATAGCATTCAGGCTCTTGAAGTTCTCGTAGTGAACCGTGATGAGTCGCATCTGTTGAGCAGTGTTGCCGCTCAGCGGTGTGAGCCAGCCTTCCTCTACCACCATGAAGTGAACACGACACTTCTTGTTGTATAAGTAAATAACTGCAGATGCTGGTACAAATCAAAGGTATTTATTCACAAAATGCTGGAGTAACTCAGCAGGTCAGGCAGCATCTCGGGAGAGAAGGAATGGGCGACATTTCGGGTCGAGACCCTTCTTCAGACTGAGATGCTGCCTGACCTGCTGAGTTACTCCAGCATTTTGTGAATAAATACGGTACTTCTTGTTGTTCGTCTTGTTCCGGAGTATGACTTTCGTCCGACCTTCCGCCAAATTGGATCCGTTGTACATCTTTAAGACAATTTTCTCTCGTCTAATGTCCTCTTTGTTGGGGACAAGATCTTTGGGAATCACAGTAACACTGGCACCCGAGTCAATCTGAAACTTGATGGCTTCTGTGCCGACCTGCATCTCAACCAATAGGCCTGAAGAGGAATTGGTTCTGGCTCTATTTACCCCAATGCAGCTCACAGACGCCGCGTCAGATGTCTCTACGACCTTGTGCCGATCCCGTTTCTGCGTGCTCTCCTTCCTCTTTTTGCAGCAGCAGGCGAGGTGGTTTTGTCGTCCGCTTCTGTTGCAGTCCTTCCCATGCGTGGGGCATTCCTCCTTCCTGCCCTTGTGTGGAAAGAAGAATTGGTCTGCGCCATTTTGAGATATCAGCGTATCTCGTCTCGTCGCTCTCAATAGCTTTTGTAACATTCAGCTATACGTTCAGCTAAACGCCTGACGACTGCGTAATGTTCGTTAATATCCTCTATTAATAGCGTAATATACACTAGTGTCTTCTATTACTCTCGAAAATATTATCAAACTAGAACACAATTTTATTTTTTCTGTTCCACACACAGCTTGCGCGATCTTAGGGGGTCTCCTTCAAGTTTCTATGGTAAACAATCGTACTTCAGTACACTTCATCAAGTTAGAATTCAAAACATCATTAAATTTGAGATTACCAAGGTCCCTTGTCTATGTCTTCCTTGGTAACAGTCGTTTTCAGTACGGCTTATCTCGAACAGCCGTCTGTTTATCTTGAGAGCGTATTCCATTCCACTTCTGCAGCTTTTGCTGTTTTCAATACTGCTCCTGCAGCTTTTAACTTTAAAGCTCTTAGCTTTTAAAGAAAACACAGCCTTCGGCTGTTCCAAATACAACAAAGTTGCCGTTCTTACTCATCTGTCCCTTGGTCCACACAGCACTGATTTACACACTGTGTCCTAGCCTTGTGTGTGCACTGACCTGCATACCGTTCCTCTTATGCATGCAGCTAGTCCGGTCGTTGAGCATTGGAACACTGATTCCTGAAAGCATTTCAAAGCATTTTTGCTAATCATCATAGCCTCCTTTTGTTCCACAACTTTTCATTCCCTTTTCTGACACCATGTTTTGTTTCGTGCCCTCTTATGATAAAAGTAAACTTAGCACATATTAGTCAGAGAAGTAAGGCTCGAGTCCACTCGTGTTGGGAACGAAACCAGTGCCATCTTTATTTTTCAAGTCCCAGGACATTGCCTGATTTACATAATTATATGCGCGAGGCTGAGCATGTGCGAGAATGAGTACTCGTGTGCATAAATTACTTGGATATTGTTACACTGTCAAAGACCACGAGTTGGAGGAGCTCAGTGGGTCAGGAGTATCTGAGGGAAATGCATGGACAATGTTTTGGGTCAGGACCTTTCTACGTATACCACATGCTTGACCTCCAGCACTTCCAAAATTCCAGCATCTGCTGTTTCTTGCATCTCCTTAAAAAAAAAACCTTCATTTCACTAGTCTACATTAATACGTGCCTCTCCTTCGCTCACATGGTATGGTTGATGGAGTTTAACACAGTGAAGTGCAAGGTGTTGCACTTTAGGAACTCTAAAATGGGCAGGACCTACACAGTGAATGGAAGGGCTCTGGCGAGTGTTTTAGAGCAGAGGTATCTAAGAGTGCAGGTACAGAGTTCCTTGAAAGTGGTGTCACGGGTGGTCAAGAAGGCTTTTGGCACATTGGATTTCATCAGTCAGAATATTGGGTACAGAAGTTGGGAGGTCATGTTGTGTTTAATTTTGGCCATCCTGCTAAAGGAAAAATGGTGCAGAGAAGATTTACGAGGATGTTGCCAGGACTCAAGGGCCTGAGCTATAGGGAGAGGTTGAGCAGGCTAGGACTTTATATCCTGGAGAGCAGGAGGAAGGGGTGATCTTATAGAGGCGTTTCAAGATCATGAGAAGAACAGATAGCATAAATGCAGTCTTTTACCCAGAGTAGGGGAATCAAGAACCAGAGGACATAGGTTTAAGGTGAGGGGGGGAAGATTTAATAGAAAATTGAGCAGCAACTTTTTTTTTTTACACAAAGTGTGGTAGGTATATGGAACGAGCTGCCGGAAGAGGAAGTTGAGCCAGGTACTATCACAACGTTTAAAAAACGTTTGGACAGGTACATGTTGAACTGCGGGTAATTTTTCATTTCACTGCACATTTATGTGTATGTGACAAATAAATGACTATTGACTATTGAAATAAATGACTATTGACTATTGGATAGGATAGGTTTAGAGGGTTATGTGCCAATTGCAGGCAGGGGGGACAAATGCAGATGGGGCATGTTGGTTGGTGTGGGCAAGTTGGGCTGAAGGAATTGTTTCCAGTCTGTATGACTCTATGACTAACTCTCTGTCACTGTCTTTTTTACTGTAAAATCTGCCCACGAGCCACTTTCCTACACCTTTCATCCCCGGATCCCTCTTCAGGTTATGCACCCAAACATCCTGAAGCCGCCTTTGCTGTATCCCTTCTCCTGCTCAAGCGCCCACTCAAAAATCCTACAACCTTGCCTTCAGTTTTGTCTCCTAAAATCGCAGTTCTTGATCCGGTGGCCGAATACTTCCAGCAATAGAATGCCTTTGGATTTTCACTGCATTTGGGTGCAAGTTGTTGCAGCAAATGAGATATGTAACACATCTGCCTGCTTTGATCAATGGAAGTAACCACTGACAACAGCTTGCATGTTCTATACAGGGCATCAGAAGGGAAATAAAATATTTAGTGCAGCAGATGGAAGAAATGTAACAATAAAACCTTAAGTGGGTTCTTCTTTCGTTCCGAGCCAGATTCTAGTGAATTATAGAAAATAATACAAATGGCTCGAGGAGTACTTTAAGAAACAAGTTAGGCTGTACATTCAGTGAAATGGCAAATTAAGCCTTACATCACAAATTTTCTTATACCATCAATCTAGCATCAGGCTCCATCTTATTCCTACCTGCGTAGATGGTTCTGACAAATGTGTCTGGAGCTTTAATTTCAATGATATCGGAGATGGCAGCAACATCAAGCTTTGCAGCTATTCTCGGCACAAGATTCTGCAAACAAATGGAAAGCCACAAATAAACTATTTTCTACAAAGTTCGAACGTTTACATATTTATTTAAGAACTAATACCAATACTTATTTTCACGTTGCTTTATATTCAGCTATTTTGATTGGATTCACCCGCATTATAATTTCCCAGGAATCTGGGTGATGAAAGAACCATTTGCTAATACAAGTCTGGAACACTCTGAGGATAACAATGAGGATCTGATTCAAGGACAGCAACTGGAGGAACTTAGCAGCTTAGGCAGCATCTGTGGAGGAAAATGGACAGTCAAATGTTTCAGGGCGAGGCCCTTTATCTAGACCGATGGAGGTAGCCCATACAGTATAAAGAGGTGAGGGGCAGGATCTCACAAGTGAGAGTTGGATACAGGTGAGGAGGGATTGATTGGCAGATAATCAAGATATCTTTATTTGTCATCCAAAAAACAAGTTTTTTGAACGAAATTTCGTCACCCACAGTCCAACAATAAGAGCAACAAAATAAGCAAATTACACAACCCCAACCAACACAAAACCCCCCAAAAAGAAACATCCATCACAGTGAGTCTCCTCCAGTCCCCTCCTCACTGTGATGGAAGGCCAGAATGTCTTTTTCTCTTCCCCTGCCGTCTTCTCCTGCGGTCAGGCTGTTGTCGTTGCCATGTTCCAGGCTGCGCCGGACGGTGAAATGTCCGCAACGGGCCGACCCAAGCCCCGCTGCAAGTCGGGGCGGTCGGGGCTCCCGACATTGAAGCCCCCGCCGAGCAGAGAAAATTCCGTGGCCTATTTCAGGCCGCGGACGGTGAAATATCCGCGGCGGGCCGACCCAAGCCCCGCGATCCGGGGCGGGCGAACACGCTGCCGGAGCTCCCGATGTCGGCATCCACGCGGCCCGAGCCTAAGGCAAGTCGCAGCCGCTCCCGCAGCCTCCGAGAACGGCCGGCTCCGCTGATGGTGAGTCTGGTCCGCGGGCTCTGCGAACCAGAGCCCTGGAGGCCGCCAGCTCCAGGAGTTGGGCCGATGGTAGGCCGCAGCAGGAACGGAGACACGGCCCAGAACACAAAGGTCGGGTCTCCGTTCGGAAGGGACACATATTTACAATGTTACAGTTCCCCCCCTCCCCCCCACATACACACATAGTACAAAAACACAAAAACACCACATCACAACTACAATTAAGACAACAAAAACAACAAAAACACAAAGACAAATGGACTGCAGGTAAGCCGCAGCTGCTAGGGCAGCGCCGCCATCTTCAGTAATGTTTGAGGAAACAAGTGGAACACTTCACTAGGGTATTCTATCATCCAACGATATTAGTTTAGTTTACTTTAGTTTAGATACAGCGCGGAAATAGGCCCTGCAGCCCACCGGGTCCGCGCCGACCAGCGATCCCCGCGCATTAACACTGCCCTATACACACCAGGGACAATTTTACATTTACCAAGCCAATTTACCTACAAACCTGTATGTCTTTGGAGTGTGAGAGGAAACCGAAAATCTCGGAGAAAACCCGCACGGGTCACAGAATGTGCAAACTCCATACAGATATAGCACCCGTAATCGGGATCAAACCCGGGTCTCTGGCGCTGTAGGGCAGCAACTCTACCGCTGCATCACCACATCGCTGCTCTCCCTTTATTCTGCAGTTTCTTGTGCCTCCATCATCGGATTCAGTTTTATACCCCACCACTCTGTCCCGGAAGTATCCTTAAAGATAATAAATTAGCGGGGAATGCATTGGATGCTTTAAATGGATCTTGCAGCACACAAACATGGCTCAGCATTTTTTCGTCTCTCCGTAAATGTTCAGTTGCTTCTCAACGCTAAGACCACTTCTGGCAATAGATATAAAATGCTGGAGTAACTCAGCGGGACAGGCAGCATCACGGGAGAGAAGGAATGGGTGACGTTTCGGGTCGAGACCTTTCTTCAGACTGAGAATCAGGGGAGAGAGAGGCACAGAGATAAGGAAGTGGAAGGTGTGAAAATGAGACATCAAAAGAGATGAAGTTCAAGGAAAATGTCGAATACATCCGTGTTAGATAGAAGGTTACAAAGCAGAGGTAAAAATGTAATCAGAGGGACAGTTAGACTGGTCGGAGAACTAGGAAGGGGGTGGGATGGAGAGAGAGGAAAAGCAAGGTTTACTTGAAGTTAGAGAAGTTAATATTCATACCACTGGGGTGTAACCTGCCCAAGCGAAATACCCACTGTTAGTAAGCTGTTTTAAATTATCCCTTTCACTTTCTATAGCTGCTCTTAGAAACTCTAAAGAAGGGTTGGTGTATGAACATCCAAAATTATACCCCAAACACATTTGATATTTTTATTTACATTAACTATATTCACAATAGATGGCACTTCTTTTTTTTTCCCTGATGGTCATTTGTCTTTTTTTTAATAATCTTCAGAGAAATTATGTTCTGTTCCCCTTCGCTTCTACGTGTTAAAGTAGAAATGTCAGTCAAAAAGCAACAAATAGTGGGTAAAGTCAGATGATTACAATCTTGCTGGGAATCACAGAAAATAGTAGAATTCAGCCCAGAGAAAAGAGCGGAACTAATTAAATAAAACAGAACTTAAGATATAAAATGCACTGTGTAATGCACAGTAATTCAATTGAGATGCCATTAAGCCATTGACCTGACAGCTCCAAAACAATATGAAGGATTGCAAGGGAAGTTGCAGGAAGTGTTATTGCAATTTGGGTCTCTGAGAACATTATCAACCACTTACAACATTAAACTTCTCGTCAAAGTGCAAGTGGACACTTTCCAGCAGATTCTGTTTCAAATATTTTCAGAATCACAATGAAACTCCAACAACATTGTTCTTTGGATCATCTCCCCTGTGCTAGCTGTTCGATAGAGCTCCATAAATAATCCTATTCCTCTGCTCTTTTCCTTTTGATTCCACCCTTTCAGGCATTTCATAATAAGCTCTCTTGAAAGTCACTATTGATCACTATTCGATCACCCTCTCAAGCTGTGCATTCCGAATCACTTATAAATCGCGTTAATCAAATTCAAACTTGGTGTCCTATTTAACTCTGTAATGGGCACATGACACTGGGGTCCAAAGTTATTTGAACATCACCAGGTAATTTTACTTAAAAAACTATGCCGAAAATATTTTCAGGGAATAGATTAACATATTTTCATTTACTCACATTGCTTAAGTGATTACTCACTTAATCACATTGACACAGTAACAAATAATGCAAAATGTACCAAGTATCTTGCTTCAATATTACAGAACAAATGCTAAACAATAGTTCAATACCAAACAATTCGCCGATCAAAGCAAAGTATTAATTGAACTGCACATCTATTATTAATAAAATGGGGTGAAAAGAACTAATAACGTTGAATTCAGAAATTAGTTAGAAGGTGAAACTTTTTATATAACAATTAAGATAAACAGCATTAATTAGATTAATAGCCAAAGTGCTGGAAAAACTCAGCAAGCCAGGCAGCAACTGTGGAGGAAAATGAACGGACGACATTTCGAGTCGGTACACCTCTTCAGACTGTAGAAACTTCATCAGTCTAAAGGATCCTCACCTAAAACATTGCATTGTCTATTCCCCTCCTCTCCCCACAGATGCTGCCTGGCCAACCGAGTTCCTTACTTTGATTTTTGCTCAAGGTTTCAGCATCTGGTTTGCTCAAGGATTCAGTCTCTTGTGTCGGCATTAATGAGATTTAGGGATAATCCAGAAAGACAAGACAGAAAAGGATAGGGATGTGGATACAGTTAGGAGGGGGGAACGGGGAGAGGAGATGTGTGTGGTGCATTAAAACCAACATGTGTCCGTTCACTTGAAATCAACCACTTCTGTGCTCTACATTCCCAGCAATGCTTTATTGCTGATGTTGAAAACTTACCTTCCCAAAGGCAGAGGCCCCAGCACATATGTGTGTGAATTTAAATTGTTTGTGTGAAGCCAGAACCAGTGGTGTCAGTTCCTCTGTGAACAATAGAGAAAAGGGAACATTAAGGATAGAAATGAACTGTCTGAAAACTTCTATATTAGTCAAAAGAATAATATTGAACCCCAAGAGTAATAAATCACCAACTGAAACATGAAATTAGAGGCTAGCACATGCCTGTACATCTTCAATGTCCTTCTTTTTTTGGTTCCTATCCCTTTACCGATTGCAGTTATAAGGGTTTCCCCATAAACCTACTCGAGACTTAGTGGGGAGATTTATTACTTACATCAACGGCATGTGTTATCGCTAGTTTGTTTTTAATTATGTCATTTAACATCCCATAATAAATTTTAGGGACAGTGTTTGAAGCTATACAAACGCATGTTAGTCATACAGTTAGAGTAAAAATAGTTAAGAGCACAAGAAAGCAGTAGAATTGCGGCACGGTGGCGCAGCGGTAGAGTTGCTGCCTTACAGCGAATGCAGCGCCGGAGACTCAGGTTCGATCCTGACTACGGGCGCCGTCTGTACGGAGTTTGTACGTTCTCCCCGTGATCTGCGTGGGTTTTCTTTGAGATCTTCAGTTTCCTCCCACACTCCAAAGACGTACAGGTATGTAGGTTAATTGGCTGGGCAAATGTAAAAAATCATTGTCCCTAGTGTGTGTAGGATAGTGTTCAAGTGCGGGGATCGCTGGGCGGCGCAGACCCGGTGGACCGAAGGGCCTGTTTCCGCGCTGTATCTCTAAATCTCTAAATCTAAAAATGACAAATGCCCTCTCAGAGGAACAATATCGAAAGACCATTGCAAGTGTAAAACTCTTGTGTCAGGTTCTTCAAGAATAACTCGTTTATAAATCCCACTTGCATTATTTTAGTACTTAAACACCATAACCTACAACTTCACCAATAGCATAGAGCAGAGAACATCATGCGAGTCAGATAAAAATGTAAACAGAAACAGGAGGCGAGGGAAGGGATCGCTGGAACTAGTTGAGATTTTCACATCTTTGTTGGCCATAAGCAAGCTACCAAATGGCGGAGGGAGGCAAATGTTGTCCACTCCCCACCCATCCCGCACCACCCCTTTATCAAGAAAGGTAGTGGGTGAAGACTCGTAATGACAGACCTGTGTGCCAACTGTCAGCAGTGAGGAAGTTATTGGAAAAAATTCTGAGGGACAGAATTAATGATTACGTGGAGAGACTAAGCAGGATTAGCTTTGATTTTATCTGGTCAATCGAATTGAATGTTTTGAGGAGGTAACAAAATACATTGTTGAGGGCAGTGCAGTTGATATGGTTAACACGGGACTTCGCTGAGGCCTTCAACAAAGTACAAAAGGGAGACTAGTCCTAAAGATTAAGGCCTGTGGGATTCAGGGCACGTTGTCAAACTGGATCTAAAATTGGCTGAGCAAGAGGAGACACAAAGGATATGGTAGAAGAGTGTTTGGGGGATTGGATGCCAGAGTCTGGTGGTGTTCCACATGGATCAGTGCTGTTTGCAACATATGCGAATGATTTGTACATGGATGTAGGTGACATAATCAGAAAGTTCCAAGATGATACAAAGATTGGTGGAGTTGTTGACAGTGTGGATGGTGGTCTTAGGCAACAGGGTGCAATCGGTGCGTTAGTGCGTTAATGCCAGTTGGAATTTACTCCAAATAAATACGAAGTGATGCACTCTGCAATTGCAATTCATCGTGTCCACCACCGATCCATACTAATCCTATTTTACGTACTTGCCCGCCAGCCTTGTATGACATTTCATATACTCATTTCAATACTTCTTAAAATGTCAATTACACCTACACCTAGTGACAAAAGAAGCAAGGAGGACCTGGTGCAGAGGTACAGGAAAATATGGAGATGAGGGATGAGATTGCTCTTCTAAGAAATAGCATGGACCTAATTAACAAAATGACCTCCCTCTGTATCGCAGTGAGTAAGTAAATCAAACTTGCCCACCTGGTAGCAAGCCTTTGAATATGTCATTCTGTGCAACTAAAATCTTCTTCACTCCTTGCACCTTACTGACTTCTTCCACCACCTGCAAGAATTAAGTCATCAATAGCTTTGAACAAATCTCACGAGAAACAATGAACGCACGAGAAGCAGGCAAGAAAAATCTCTGCGTAACATCAACTGCATCATTAAGTTGCAAAAATACGCCCCATTTTTCCACCCAACGTTTATTTAAATATATAGCCAGAGACCTTTGGTTCAGTGCCAATTTTCATTGAGGCACCATGAAATGTTTTATTAAACATGCAATATAAAATGCATTTTGCAGTGACGGTTAATAAAGCCCTATAGACATGTGCGTACAAACCCACAATGTTGAACTAGAAATATCTTTAAACATTACAAGGAATGGCAAACACTTCTTACCTTGCTGCAATCTGTTCCAGCGACCAAGCAGGTTACATCTTCACCCAGCTGTTTAGCAGCTGTAATGGCATTGAGGGTAATTGGAGTCAATTTCTTATTGTCGTGCTCTGCGAGAACAAGGGTGCTCTGAAGTCTTCGCAGGTAGCAAATCTATAAAAGAATCAGAATCAGAATCAGAATTACCTTTATTTGTCATCCAAAAAACAGGTATTTTGGACAAGATTTCGTCACCCACAGTCCAACAGTAGAGCAATAAAATAAGCAAATTACACGACCCCAACCAACACAAAACACAAAACAAAAAGAAACATCCATCACAGTGAGTCTCCTCCAATCACCTCCTCACTGGGATGGAAGACCAGAATGTCATTTCTCTTCCCCTGCCGTCTTCTCCCGCAGTCAGGCTGTTGTACTTGCCACGTTCCAGGCCGCGCCGGACGGTGAAGGGTCCGCAGCGGGCCGACCCCAGCCCCGCGATTCAGTGCGGGCGAAGACGCTGCCGCTGCACGTCGGGGCGGTCGTGGCTCCCGACATTGAAGCCAAGACAATAATCTCTTACAACTACTGTCAGCTCTGTTTCTAGTTAATTTTTCAAAATCCTAGTGTTAAATGATGGCAGTGGAGAAGAGGTTTCTTTAACTTACTCTTGTAATGTATGTGTTACTGGCAAAACCAACATTGGTCACCTATTCCTAAAACCATTAGGATAATGGTGAGTCACCTTCTTGAATTTCCACACTACTTTTAGGTACAGTTCTAGATGTTTGACCACACGATGAAGGAATGTAATACATGCCAAGACTTTAGACTTTAGATATAAAGCAGGAAAACAGGCCCTTCGGCCCATCGAGTCCATGCCAACCAGTGATCACCACATACACTAGCACTATCCAGACGCCAATTACAAACCTGCACATCTTCGGCGTGTGGGAGGAAACCGGAGCCCCCGGAGAAAACTCACACGGTCACAGGGAGAACTCAATACAGACAGCACTCGTAGTCAGGATTGAACCCAGGTCACTGGCACTGTAAGGCAGCAGCTCTACCGCTGCGCCACTGTGCTGCCCCAAGTCTGGATGGTTTGTGAATAAGAGGCAACCTCAATTAATGGTAACCCCATGCACCTCCTGCACATCCTCCAGCTTGCTAGAGATTGTGGATTTCAGAGCTACTGCACTGTGATTTGCAGTTGGTGCTCAATGCTGGCTTTTTAATGATTATTACTGGGCACCCTAACTTCTGACACGATCAAATACATTCATGAATCGCCCGGGTTGTTTGTGAACAGCACATTGCTTCTGCAAAAGCTCCGGGGCTGAAATAATGAGCCTCCAACAGACACAAGCACTTTCATGAATCCACACAAAGAGGTGATTTCCCTTTTATTTCAATTGACGTTAACGTGACAGGTAACCAGACTTGGTCAATGCTGCTTTGATATCACTCCTTTCAAACCTCTGGAATAAAGCCTTTCAGTGCGGAGTATAATTTGACAGGATAGCGCATAAACAACACTTTACACTGTATCTTGCACATGTGGCAACAATAAACCAGTGCCAAATACCAATACCAAGGTTGGTACAAAGGTTGGAATGACAGCTCGGTTGGGGTTCAGTGGTCACCGTGAAACTTAAATTCATAGTTCAAATATCAGTTTCTCAAAGCTGAAGTTTATTTTCCATAAAAGATACATTTAAAAAAGTGTCTTTTTTTTGTGAAAATTATTGGTCAGGACACTACAAAAAGAATCTTTTATTCTTATAAAAAATAGTGCGATGGAATATTTTCCATCTATTCTGAAGGGCCTGTGTGACATCCTATACAAATTGCATGTATTCAAGGTCAGAAAACGAGTAAACATTAGCTCTCATTGTCAACATCAAGTTTCAGATGTTGTTGAGACAGTAGTTTATGGCATTGTCTACACTAAGTCCTAATAATGTTAATCCACAAGGACATTCAGGATAAATGATTAATGTTCACACTGAATCATTACTGTAGTCGGAAAATAACTTGCAATTAATTACTTCAGCGTTTCCTAATTAATTAATTAGTGAGCATTCCTACCCAAATCAAAGACTGTTATCCTACGACATTCAATTGTGTAAACAGAACTTCAAGTCAAATTTCACCCAATACAGCGTCAACAGTTCAAATGATGGTCTTGATTTGGGGGCTCCGCAGTTCATTACTATCACACTACAGCAAACAAAAGCTTTACAAAGATGTTGCCAGGACTCGAGGGTCTGAGCTATAGGGAGACTGGGACTCTATTCCTTGGAGCATAGATGGATGAGGGGTGATCTTGTAGAGGTGTATAAAATCATGAGAGGAACAGATCGGGTGTATCGCAGAGTCTTTTGCCCAGAGTAGGGGAATCAAGGACCAGAGGACATAGGTTTAAGGTGAAGGGGAAAACATTCAATAGGAATCTGAGGGGTAACTCTTTCACACAAAGGGTGGTGGGTGGATGGCACAAGCTGCCAGAGGAGGTAGTTGAGGCAGGGACTATGGCGACGTTTAAGAAACATTTAGACGGGTACATGGATAGGACAGGTTTGGAAGAGATACAGGCCATACATTAGCATTACACTACACACACCACGGACAATTTTATATTTATACCAAGCCAATTAACCTACAAACTTGCACGTCTTTGGAGAGTGGGAGAAAACCGAAGATCTCGGTTGACAGTGAAGCAGCTATGGGAGGATGGGTGACAGAGAGGAGGGATAACAGAATAGCCTACAAAATTGCAGCAGTTTTCAATGTGGATTCTGATGTTACTCACAAAATAACAGCACGTTCATTCCACTCTGTTTTCAGAACCTGCCATGCCATTATTTAACAAGCGACCCCTAGACTGCCAGCCCAGGACCATAAATAATATTCCACTTTACTCATGTTACATGAACAAAAAAAGGTTATCTCATATTTACATTGATGCCTATAAATATAAAAAGTATAAACTCTGATCGTCTATCTACATGACCCCAATTTTATTTGGTTCAACTGGTTTACAATTACGCCATTTGTTTTTCTTCTAACACATCTGCCCTTGGGAACATTGACATGTCACCAGACAGGGCTTTTTCATTTTGATTTGATGTTCTTAATTCCCAAAAGCAGAATTAGGCTATTCGGCCCATCAATATTACTCCACCATTCAATCATGGCTGATCTATCATTCCCTCTCAACCCCATTCCCCTGCCTTCGCCCCATAACCCATGACAACTGCACTAATCAAGAATCTGTCAATCTCTGCCTTAAAAATATCCATTGACTTGGCCTCCACCTCAGTCTGTAGCAATGAATTCCACAGATTCACTACTCTCTGACGAATGAAATTCCAGCTCACCTACTTTCTAAGAGTGTGTCCTTTTATTCTGAAGCTATGGCTTCTGGTCCTAGACTCTCCCACTAGTGGAAACATTCTCTCCACATCCACTCTATCCAGGCCTTTCACTATTCGGTGTTTCGATAATATCCCCCCTCATCCTTCGAAACTCCAGTGAGTACAGGCCCAGTGCCCTCAATAGTAAAGATGAGGGTTTGGGGGGCTGGAAAAATGACGTCATTGAAGAGATGAAGCATGTGTGAAATGTCTTGGACATAGGTCGGGAGGGATTGGACCGGGGGGATAGGATGGAGTCGAGGAATGTAGAAATTAATTCAGTGGGACAGGAGAAGGCAGAAACAATGGGTCTGTTTATGGATTTTGAGGAGAAGGTCGGGGAACGGTAAGGTTGGAAGCAGCAGAGGGCAGACAGCCAGAAGTGATAACATCTGTGAATTGATGGCCCGGTACTCATCTTGTGGTGTCATGGTCCAAGGAGTCTGAAGAAGGGCCTCGACCCAAACCACGACCCTATTCCTTCCCTCCAGAGATGCACACTGTCCCGCTGAGTTACTCTAGTATTTTGCATTGATCTACGGTGTAAATAGGAAGCAGACTAGACTATTGTTATGGAGACATGTGAATCTGATTCAGAGACAGTTTCTTCCCAGCTGTTATCAAGGACCCTTCTTCAGACTGCAACTTTCCTCCACAGATGCTGCCTGACCCACTGTCTATTTTTAATGAGTGTTACACCATACCGGCAGCCAGTCCTGGCTCCAAATGTTGTCTATATATTTCCCTCCACACAGATGCTGCTTATCTTTGACACCATCACCTCCAGCAACCAGTCCTGGCCCAAAATGTCATCTTTATATATTCCCTCCACATCTGCTACCTGACTCGTTGTCTATTAAATGTCATCTATATATTTCCCTCCACACAGATGCTGCTTATCTTTGACAGCATGACCTCCAGCAACCAGTCCTGTCCCACAATATCTACATATATTCCTCTCCACTGATGCTGCCTGACTCACTGTCTATTAGATGTCATCTATATATTTCCCTCCACACAGATGCAGTTTATCTTTGACAGCATGACCTCCAGCAGCCAGTCCTGTCCCACAATATCTAAATATTTCCCTCCACACAGATGCTGCCTGACCTACAGTCTATTTTTAATGAGTGTTACACCATGTCCTCCAGCAGCCAGTCCTGGCCCACAATATCTATATATATTTCCCTCCACATAGATGCTGCTTATTTTTGACACTATGACCTCCAGCAATCAGTCCTGGCCCAAAATGTCATCTTTATATATTCCCTCCACATATACTGCCTGACTCACTATCTATTAAATGTCGTCTATATATTTCCCTCCACACAGATGCTGCCTGACCCACTGCCTATTTTTAATGAGTGTTACACCATGACCTGCAGCAGCCAGTCAATAGACAATAGGTGCAGGAGGAGACCATTCGGTCCTTCGAGCCAGCACCACCGTTCAATGTGATCATGGCGGCTGATCATTCTCAATCAGTACCCCGTTCCTGCCTTCTCCCCATACCCCCTGACTCCGCTATCCTTAAGAGCTCTATCTTGCTCTCTCTTGAATGCATTCAGAGAATTGGCCTCCACTGCCTTCTGAGGCAGAGAATTCCACAGATTCACAACTCTCTGACTGAAAAAGTTTTTCCCCATCTCTGTTCTAAATGGCCTACCCCTTATTCTTAAACTGTGGCCCCTTGTTCTGGACTCCCCCAACATTGGGAACATGTTTCCTGCCTCTAACGTGCCCAACCCCTTAATAATCTTATACGTTTCGATAAGATCTCCTCTCATCCTTCTAAATTCCAGTGTATACAGTCCTGGCCCACAATATTTATATATATATTTCCCTCCACGTAGATGCTGCTTCTTTGACACCATGACCACCAGCAGCCAGTACAGGCCTACAATACCTGTATAGCCTATATATATATATTTCCCTCCACAGATGTTGCCTGTCCTGCTGTTTAATGAGGGTCAGACCATGACCTTCAGCACAGCCCTGGAGAACCATTGGAATGAGCACGGTGTAAAATAAGTTCGGGGAGCCGCGCTATCCCGCTCGCTCCGGCTGCATTGCGGCCGGTGCTCGGCGTGGGCCGCGGCTCCGGGCCGCACTCACCAGGACTGAGGCTGCAGCAGGGCCCGGGCCCGGGCGCCGGGGCAACGCTCGCCACATCCCGCTGCCGCTCCGCTCCGCACGTCTCGCGAGAGGCCGGAGCCGGGAGCTGGAGAGCGCTCTGATTGGCGGCTCCGGAGGCCCCGCCCCTACACTCCGCAGCCCCGCCCCCACCCTCACCCACCGCAGCCCCGCCCCCACCCTCCACAATCCCCGCCCCCACCCACCGCAGCCCCGCCCCCACCCACCGCAGTCCCCGCCCCCACCCTCTGCAGCCCCGCCCCCACCCTCTGCAGCGCCCCCACCCCCCCCGCAGTCCCCGCCCCCACACCGCAGTCCCCACCCCCACCCTCTGCAGCCCCGCCCCATCCTCCACGGTCCCGCCCACCAAACTCCGCAGCCCCGCCCCCATACTCCGCAGCCCCGCCCCCACATTGCAGCCCCGCCCCCACACTCCGCAGTCCCCGCCCCCACACTCCACAGTCCCCGCCCTCACCCTCTGCAGCCCCGCCCCCACCTTCCGCAGTCCCCACCCACCGCAGCCCCGCCCCCACCCTCCGCAGCCCCGCCCCCACCCTCCGCAGTTCCCGCCCCCACCTAACGCAGCCCCGCCCCCACCCAACGCAGCCCCGCCCCCACCCACCGCAGCCCCGCCCCCACCCTACGCTGTCCCGCCCACCTGGTGCGTACCTGGAGATGTGCACGCTCCAGAATGGCGTGCACAGCTGGAGTGGTACATACCTGGTGCACATCTGGAGATGTGCACGGTCTTGAGTAGCAGTGTACAACTAGTTCATACCTGGGGATGTGCACGGTCCAGAGTAGCCGTGCACATCTGGTCTGAAGAAGGGTCTTGACCCAAAACGTCACCCATTCCTTCTCCCCAGAGATGCTGCCTGTCCCGTTGAGTTACTCCAGCTTTTTGTGTCTATCTTCGATTTAAACCAGCATCTGCAGTTCCTTCTTACACACCTGGTGTATACCTGGAGATGTCTCGACAAGACCACCAGCCTAATCAAGGATGAGTCTCACCCCGGTCGCTCTCACTTCTCCCATCAGGCAAGAGGTAAACAAGTTTGAAAATGCACACCTTCAGATTCAGAGATAATTTCTGCCCACCAGTTATCAAGCAACTGAACCATCCTACCACCATCTACAGAGCAGTCCTGACCTCCCATCTACCTAATTGGATTTTAGACACAAAATACAGGAGTAACTCAGCAGGACAGGCAGCATCTCCATACAGAAGGAATAGGTGAAGTATTGGGTCGAGACCCTCCTTCAGACTGAACTTGAGGCTGAGTTACTCTAGCATTTTGTATCTATCTTGCATCTGCAGTTCCTTCCTACAAATTAATCGGATTTTACTGGACTTTACCTTGCACTAAGCATTAAACCCTTTATCCTGTATCCGTCACTGTGGACTGCTTGACTGTAATCATGTATATAATCTTTTCGCAGACTGGATAGTATGCAACAAAAAAGCATTTCACTGTACCTTGGTAAACTAATCTGGACTAAATTGCCAATCAATTCAATACAACAATTGGAAACTTTACCGCTTCAATCCCCAATTTAGGACGTAAAGAGATGTTGGAAGTTGCTTAGAATTTACAGTATAAGAATTTCTAGACAACATTCTGAAATAGCACTACTGAAAGCCACCTGGGTTCCTTCACTCATTAGGAAATACTTGATATATTATCCAACTTATCACACACCTGTCTTTTCTTCCAGCTATTATATGCAGGCTTTGAAAGTTCTCGTTTGCACCAACCTAGTTAAAATGTCTTGATTTATTCCATCTGTGCCTTCTGTGCTCAGCTTTAGCTGTGTTTGCAATATGGCCCTTCACCTGGACTTTTTGAGTAGAATACCTTTTTTTTTAAAGAATTAAGCCTCACTCATTTTGATTCAAAAACTTAGTCTGTCCTTGTCCATCTCGCTCTCAGAAATAAAACCACACTCACCAAATGTCAGTGAAAGCAATCAATCATTTTGCTCTCAAAATGTGATTTCTTTTGATGTGTTGCACCCATAAAAAATAAACAAAGCTCCATATGTTTAAATGGATTTGCAAATTGTGTCACTCTAGCTCCTCGTAAATGTCACTCCTAACATTTCCCTGATGTTAACACATTTGAACAAAACCCTGCTCCATATGTTTAAATGCCTTTAGTATCTCTCTCTTTCTGATCATAAATCCCATGATCCTGACCTTGACAGTTCTGCTTGCATGAACACAAGGACCTAGATCTAGGATATCCATGGTTGAATCCACCGATTCCAAGGAATCTGCAAGATTAGTTGAACTGAGTTAACCTGGGTAAAGGTAGAATGCACTATAAGTTTAGTTTAGAGATACAGCTTTGAAACAGGCCCTTCGGCCCACTGAACCTACACCGACCATGCATACTAGTTCTAGGTTATCCCATTTCCTCATCCACTAGGGACAATTTACAAAGGACCAATTAACCTGCAAACCCCACGTCTTTGGGATGTGGGGGGAAACTGGAGCACCAGTTTAAAATGGAAACCCATGTGGTCACAGGGAGAACATGCAAACTCCACACGAACAGCAGCCAAGCTCAAGATCGAACTGGGTCCCTGACGCCGCCCTACATTTTATATAGAAACTGTTGCAAAGCTCTGGATAAATGGCACTATAGTTCAGAAGCCTATTCCTGTCGAGGAATTTTATGTCACCACATCCTGAGATGCTGCCTGACCTGCTGAGTTACTCCAGCATTTTGTCAATAAATACATTCGATTTGTACCAGCATCTGCAGTTATTTTCTTACTTCATTAATTAAGCTTAATATTTCCCATATATACTGGAAGCTGTGAGTAGCTCCCCTGTGCCCATGATATGACTACAAACTTATTTTTACTTATTTTTGATAACCAAATATATTAATGGATACTTGAGAACTCTGCTTATGTGAGGTTACAAAGCAAGCATGATATTGAACAAAGGGATCTGGTGCTAACCATGGTTAGTATTTACTTGTTATAAGGTTTAACTTTATACGAGATATTACCCTTTGCCAAAGTTTCGTTAACATACCACTCGCCAATGGAAAAGTAACAACCCAGTGAAATTGACTTAAGATCTTGCTTCTTAAAAAAATGGAAGGATACAAAAATTCATACTGCACTTCTAAAGATTATAGCAGATTAAATCTATTAGTATTTTAAATTTCAAGAACTGGATGATTACTTTTGTAAGCGTTAATTTACCATGGTGCTTGGGGTTAAGAGGCTGGAATCTCTCTCTCTCTGTCTCTCTCTGATTCTTTCTTGCTCTCTCTCTCTCTCTCTCTCTCTCTCTCTCTCTCTCTCTCTCTCTCCCTCTCTCCCTCTCTCTCTCCTCTCTCTCTCTCTCCCTCTCTCTGTCCTCTCGCTCTCTCTCTCCCTCCCTCTCTCTCTCTATCTAGCTATCTATCTCTCTCACTCTCTCTCCCTCCCTCTCACTCTCCCTCTCTCTCTATCTGTTTCTCTGCCTCTCTCGTGCGTTCTCTCTCCCACTCCCCATCTCTCTCTCTCTCTCTCTCTCTCTCTCTCTCTCTCTCTCTCTCTCTCTCTCTCTCTCTCTCTCTCTCTCTCTCTCTCACTATCTGTCTATCTATCTCTCTATCTATCTAGTACGCTCTCTCTCGCACTCCCCATCTCTCTCTCTCTCTCTCTCTCTCTCTCTCTCTCTCTCTCTCTCTCTCTCTCTCTCTCTCTCTCTCTCTCTATCTATCTATCATATATATACAGCCGGAAACAGGCCTTTTCGGCCCACCAAGTCCGTGCCGCCCAGCGATCCCAGTACACTAACACTATCCTACACCCACTAGGGACAATTTTTACATTTACCCATCCAATTAACCTACATATTAACCTACATATCTATCTCTCTATCCATCCATCCATCCATCCATCCGTCTCTCTATCTATCTGTCTATCTATCTATCTATCTATCTATCTATCTATCTATCTATCTATCTATCTATCTATCTATCTGGCTATCTATCTCACTCTCTCTCTCTCACTCACATGACTCGGCATTCCCGGAATAGTTTGGCGTTTGACAAAGACAACTGCAGAATCCTTTCTGGGAACATTTGTCCACGTGGAAATATTTCTAAGACAATGTTTTATATATCCAGCATCCTGAAACTACTGCAATTATCCCTGCCAGTTTCACGGCGATTTTCCTGACGATGATTGGAATCAAAGATTCGTTTAGCTTGAAATCAACTAGAATAAAGTTGAAAGATGTTTCCAATCTTGCAACGTTGGCTTTTCATCTTCATCTCGTTGTACCTCTTTCGTTTCTGTGCCAAGACCCCGCAATAATGAAAATAATTAAGCTGTCGAGGTCGAAAACTCGGGGGGAGGGAACTTAGGACCGACCGCAAAGAACATTTTTCAAGAAGGTTACACAATGAAACTGTTCTCCAGCGTAGGATCGGGTGGGAAATGGCAGTTAAATAAAGAGGATCTAAACAACGCAGCCGTTTTAGGAACTCTGCCGTTATAACTAGAGCTAGAACTGAGGTTAAAAAAAATATTGGAAGGGTTGGAATGGTGAAGAACATGTAGCAATAAAATGAAGATACAAGGAAATGCAGAAGCTGGAATAGTGAACAGAACACAAAGTGCTGGAGGAACACAGTGGGTCAGGCAGCATCTGTGCAGGGAATAGAGACAACATTTGGGGTCGAGATACTTCTTCATGGTCCCGACCCGAAACGTTGCCTGTCCATTGCCTTCCCAGAGGCTGCCTGACCCAATGGGTCTGAAGAATGGTCTCGACCCGAAACGTCGCCTGTTCCTTCTCTCCAGAGATGCTGCCTGTCCCGCTGAGTTACTCCAGCATTTTTGTGACTATGTTCGGTTCCTCCAGCACTTTGTTATTTGCGCAAGATTCCAGCCTTGTCATAAGGAATAGGAGTAGATTTAGGCCATTCGGCCCATCAACTCTACTCCGCCATTCATTCATGGCTGATCTATCTATCCATCCTAACCCCATTCCCCTGCCTTCTCCCCATAACCTCTGACACCTGTTCCCGGCGCAGCGGTAGGGTTGCTTCCTTACAGCGAATGCAGCGCCGGAGACCCGGGTTCGATCCCGACTACGGGTGCTGTCTGTACGGAGTTTGTACGTTCTCCCCGTGACCTGCGTGGGTTTTCTCCGAGGCCTTCGGTTTCCTCCCACACTCCAAAGACGTGCAGGTTTGTAGGTTAATTGGCTTGGTGAATGTAAAAATTGTCCCTAGTGTGTGTAGGATAGTGTTAATGTGCGGGGATTGTTGGTCGGCGCGGACCCGGTGGGCCGAAGGGCCTGTTTCGGGCGCTGGATCTCTAAACTAAAGTGATCAAGAAAACAGTTTCTTTGATGTGTCTCCACTGAAATAGTTGATCTACTCAGTATCATGTTGCTGTTTCTGGGAGCTTGCTGCGCGCCAATAGACTACCGCGAGCCCCTATCTTACATTGGCAATAACATTTCAAACAAGTGTTAGCTATAGAGTAGCGTGGAGTATCCCAGCGTGGGTAGCATGATGTGAATCCAGCTTTCGTTCTCATCCCCGGTGCAATAATATTCGCGCGCATAAATCAATAGTATTGTTGCTTCAAACATCCTACCGCACAGCTCCAAACTCCAGTCTGATCCCATGCACTTTAAAGTATTTTACATTTGTTCCTGAAATAACTATTGGTTTATTCTCCAAGCATTTAACAGAAACAATATTCATCTTCAGTCTCCCTTCTGTCAGAACGGCGCGCCTTTAGGGGTTTAGAGTCATGAAGTCACAGAGCACGAAAGAGGCCCTTCGGCCCGTCTCATCCATGCCGATCAAAATGCCCTATCGAAGCCCAGCCCAATTTCCCTGCGTTTGGCCCATATCCATCTAAACCTTTCCTGTCCATGTATATGTCCAAATGTCATTTAAAAGGTGTTGTTGTACCTGCATCAAGTACTTCATCTGACAGCTCGTTCCACGTACTCTTCCTGAAAAAGTATTGCCACTTCTTCAGTATAAACTTATTGACGGAGGAATGAAGTATAGAACCGGCGAACACTTGTTGTGTGAGAGAATTAGAATGTTAGTACTGGGCCCGATACGAGAGTGAATGGAGGAGGTCTATGAAGTAGTCTTTTTCTTTCCAGGAGAGCTAACGAGACCGATAACGAGACCTGCGCTCGGTCCGCATTGGCCAAACTGGTCTCCCGGTGGCCGAGCACTTCAACTCCCCCTCCCACTCCCAGTCTGACCTTTCTGTCATGGGCCTCCTCCAGTGCCATAGTGAGGCCCACCGGAAATTGGAGGAACAGCATCTCATATTTCGCCTGGGCAGTTTGCAGCCCAGTGGTATGAACATCGACTTCTCCAACTTTAGATAGTTCTTCTGTCCCTCTCTTCCCCTCCTCCTTCCCAGATCTCCCTCTATCTTCCTGTCTCCACCTATATCCTTCCTTTGTCCCGCCCCCCTGACATCAGTCTGAGGAAGGGTCTCGACCCGAAACGTCGCCCATTCCTTTTCTCCCGAGGTGCTGCCTGACCTGCTGAGTTACTCCAGCATTTTGTGAATATAGACGTATATAGAATATACGTTGACCCGTTTTATACTAAATTGATAGACTCAAAAAAACTGGAGTAACTCAGCGGGACAGGCAGCATCGCCGGAAAGAAGGGATGGGTGACGTTTCGGGTCGAGACTCTTCTTCAGACTAAATGGTGTGGATGTAAATGAATGAAATGTCCACGCATGGAGCGGAGGGTTGGGGTTTAACAGTTTTGAGATGGGGATTGTGTTTGATCCCGGTGTCTCTCAATCGCCAGTTCCCTTCACCAGAGAAGACTGGCAGACACAAAATGCTGGGGTAACTCAGCGGGACAGGCGGCATCTCTGGAGAGAAGGAACAGGTGACATTTCGGGTCGAGACCCTTCCTCGGTCTGAAGAACTGAGTCACCCATTCCTTCTCTCCAGAGATGCTGCCTGTCCCGCTGAGTTACTCCAGCATTTTGTGTCCATCTTCGGTCTAAACCAGCATCTTGCACATAACCAAGAGAAGACTCCTTGCGACCTGCAACCCAACGGGAGATTCTGTCACCTCACCTTCGGATAATTAGTGTCGTAGAACTGTACAGCACGGAAACAGGCCCTTCGGCCCACTGTGTTCATGCCGACCGAGTTGACATACTGTGTTAGTCCCATTCACCTGCAGTTGGCCCACATCCCTCTACACTCTCCAGTCCACATGTCTGTGCAGGAAGGAAGGGAAGATGCGGGTTTACATCGAAAATAGACACAAAATCCCGGAGTCACTCAGCGGGACAGGCAGCATTGCTGGAGAGAAGGAATGGGTGATGTTTCGGGTCGAGGCACTTCTTCAGACCTGTCGAAGACTGAGGTGTTTTTGAAGAAGGGTCTCGGCCCGAAACGTCACCCATTCCTTCTCTCCTGAGATGCTGCCTGTCCCGCTGAGTTACTCCAGCATTTTGTGTCTATCTTCGTAAGTCTGTGCAAATGTCTTTTAAAAAGCCATAATTGTATTGCGGCGTCAAGTCCCGCACCCAGACATTCCAGCAGAAAGAAATCTTGCCCAGTTCCTGAAAGCAGTGCAGGGGGGGGGGTGGGTGGGGGTGGGGGGGGGGGGGGTGGGTGGTGGTGGGGGGGGGGGGGTGCGGGGAGGGCTGCACTGTTGGAGGTATTGTCTGCCCAAGGCCAGGTGGATGATAAAGATCCCTTGTGTAATTTCTAAGTAGATGCCCTGAGAAGTACAAATAACATCAGCCAAACAGATCAGCAGGTTATTATCAGAAAATAACTGCAGATGCTGGTACAAATCGAAGGTATTTATTCACAAAATGCTGGAGTAACTCAGCAGGTCAGGCAGCATCTCAGGAGAGAAGGAATGGGTGACGTTTCGGGTCGAGACCCTTCTTCAGACTGAGTCGTCGCTTAGCCATGTCCCCCATAGATGCTGCCTGGCCCGCCGAGTTACTCAAGCACTTTTTGTGTCTTTGTGGAAGGAATGGACACACAACTTATCGGGTTGGAACCTTGCTTCACGCCTGGAGGAGGGGGGAGGAAGGTGGAAAATGATGACGGCGGCGGTAAAAGCCTGGAAAGTGATAGGTGGATACAAGTGAGTGGGTGGGATAAATCCACCCACCTTCCAATCAACGTCTCCCTCGCCTGTATCCACCTATCACTTGCCAGGACAGACACAGAATGATGGAGTAACTCAGCGGGACAGGCAGCATCTCTGGAGAGAAGGGATGGGTGATGTTTCGGGTCGAGACCCTTCTCCTATCTCTTGGTATGCTTTCTCCCCCCCCCTCTCTCTCTTTTCCAGCTTTCTTCCCCCTACTCAGGCCCAATGAAAGTGCCGACTCCAAACGTTGCCCGTTCATTTCCCTCCACAGACGCTGCCTGGCCCGCTGAATTTATCCAGCGCCACACTGAGTATTCCTACTAATCTCTGTTTATAGTTCTGATTGTCGGCTCCCGGTATCAGTTGGCCCCTTTTAATAATATGTCCCTTACCAACAAACTCATGTGTATAAGAATAAACTTCTAACCGCTGATAGAAACGTAGAAAATAGGTGCAGGAGTAGGCCATTCGGCCCTTCGAGCAAGCACCGCCAGTCAATATAAGAAAATAACTGCAGATGCCGGTACAATCGAAGGTATTTATTCACAAAATGCTGGAGTAACTCAGCAGGTCAGGCAGCATCTCGGGAGAGAAGGAATGGGTGGCGTTTCGGGTCGAGACCCTTCTTCAGTCTGAAGAAACGTCACCCATTCCTTCTCTCCCGAGATGCTGCCTGACCTGCTGAGTTACTCCAGCATTTTGTGAATAAATACCGCCAGTCAATATGATCACGGCTGATCAACCAAAATCAGTACCCCGTTCCTGATTTTTCCCCATATCCCTTGATTCCGTTAGCCAGAAGAGCTAAATCTAATTCTCTCTTGAACTCTTTTTTTGATTAAAAGACAATAGACAATAGGTGCAGGAGGAGGCCATTCGGCCCTTCGAGCCAGCACCACCATTCAATGTGATCATGGCTGATCATTCTCAATCAGTACCCCGTTCCTGCCTTCTCCCCATACCCCCTGACTCCGCTATCCTTAAGAGCTCTATCCAGCTCTCTCTTGAATGCATTCAGAGAATTGGCCTCCACTGCCTTCTGAGGCAGAGAATTCCACAGATTCACAACTCTCTGACTGAAAACGTTTTTCTTCATCTCGGTTCTAAATGGCCTACCCCTTATTCTTAAACTGTGGCCCCTTGTTCTGGACTCCTCCAACATTGGGAACATGTTTCCTGCCTCTAACGTGTCCAACCCCTTAATAATCTTATACGTTTCGATAAGATCTCCTCTCATCCTTCCAAATTCCTCACAAAGGGAAAACCTGCTTTATTAAACGGGTTTTGCACCATCCCCGAGCCACGCCAATGCGCTTCTTATGTATGCAGCGATGCTCCGCTGACTTGTAGTCAGTGTTAACAACTTAATATTTACCAACTGGGCTAAACGTAACCAAAATATTGGAGCAATTCCAAGTTAAATTTGGACGCCAGGATGAGACAGCTAATACCGTTGTGTTTGCAACGGTTGGCCGGCCCTGTTCTCGCATTCACCCACTGATTAAGAACAATGAACTCCGAGCTCAAGCCGGCCGCTTTCAGACACTGTCGAGAGTGAATGCTCTTGCTTTCAAGAGTCGCTTTCGATTACAAGTCTCTTGGCGATAAGGCTTAAATAGTGTCGTAAATTACAGACAGGCACCTTTAAACACAAGAGTTCCCTTGGGCAGAGAGGGGAGAAAAAAATCGTTACCAGGTTCAGAGAAAAGTGCATTTGATGGAATAATTTACGGAATGGGGCGTACAAATCATTGCGACTGAATAAATGGACACCCCCAAAAAATCGTTCAATGTCGGCACGTTAAAATATTCTCTTTGTTTACCGGTGAGTTTTCTTGATATCTGCTTTGAGATTTACGTTTCCGCCAATGTACCCAATCTTATCCCACGAGATATCACACACCTTCCAACAAAATTACTTGCAAAAGGGTTTCCCTCCCTCCCGGCCAAGCCGGCGAAGTATCCGGAGAATGATATTAAGGCTACACACCCAATAGGTCTCAACGACGCGGCTACAAGTTATTAACTTTAAATAGTCCATTTTCCCATCAAAGGCCAACTAATGGAATCACCTCTTTTATTTTCAAATCCTACCCCACAAACCAAAATAGTTCTCCAACAATTTATTCACAAAATGCTGGAGTAACTCAGCAGGTCAGGCAGCACCTCGGGAGAGAAGGAATGGGTGACGTTTCGGGTCGAGACCCTTCTTCAGACGGGTCTGAAGAAGAAGGGTCTCGACCCGAAGGGTCTCGACCCGAAACGTCACCCATTCCTTCTCTCCCGAGATGCTGCCTGACCTGCTGAGTTACTCCAGCATTTTGTGAATAAATCGATTTGTACCAGAATCTGCAGTTATTTTCTTATAGTTCTCCAACAATGTGCTCACTAAAATAACCGAGAGGTCTAATAATAATAACAACAACAACAATAATAACAATAATAATAATAATAATAATAATAATAATAATAATCGTCGTCGTCGTCATCATCATCATCATCATCATCATCATCATCATCATCATCATCACCATCATAATAATAATAAGAAGAAGAAGAAGAAGAAGAAGAAGAAGAAGAAGAAGAAGAAGAAGAAGAAGAAGAAGAAGAAGAAGAAGAAGAAGAAGAAGAAGAAGAAGAAGAAGAAGAAGAAGAAGAAGAAGAAGAAGAAGAAGAAGAAGAAGAAGAAGAAGAAGAAGAAGAAGAAGACTAATAATACTACTACTACTACTAATAATAATAATAATTATTATTATTATCTCTCCTGAGATGCTGCCTGACCTGCTGAGTTACTCCAGCATTTTGTGAATAATAATAATAATAATAATAATAATACTAATAATACTACTACTACTACTACTACTACTACTACTACTACTAATAATAATAATAATAATAATTATTATTATTATTATTATTATTATTATTGTTATTATTATTCACAAAATGCTGGAGTAACTCAGCAGGTCAGGCGGCATCTCGGGAGAGAAGGAATGGGTGACGTTTCGGGTCGAGACCCTTCTTCAGACTGAAGAATTATTATTATTATTATTATTATTAGCCAAGTATTTTGCCTTGGTGCTTTGCTCGCAAGGATAAAAACACGATATGCAGTAGACAATTAAAAATAAAACATTATAATTTAAACAAGTCAAAATAAAGTACCAGAGTAAGAAGAGTCTACAGAATCTCTGGCTGTTGTGTGCTGTTGGAAGCTATTGCTCGCGGGAAAATGTCTTTAGTGTCTTATGTCTTTTGTCTTTAGTGTCTTATGTCTTTAGTTTTGAGGAACAGCCCCTTCAGCCCTTCTTCAGTCTGAAGAAGGGTCTCGACCCGAAGCGTCACCCCTTCCTTCTCTCCCGAGATGCCGCCTGACCCGCTGAGTTACTCCAGCATTTTGTGTCTACCTTCGATTTAAACCAGCATCTGCCGTTTTTTCCCCTACCCGTACACTAATCCTATGTTATCCCACTTTCGTATCCTACACACGAGGGGCAACTTACAGAGGACGATTAACCTAGAAACCCGCACATGTTTGGAATGTGGGGGGAACCGGAGCACCCGGAGGAAACCTACGCGGTCACAGGGAGAGCGGACAAACTCCACACAGACAGCACCCGAGGTCAGGATCGAACCCAGATCTCTGGCGCTGTGGGGCAACAGCTCTACCGCTGCTCCGCCTCAGATTGAGAGGGGGTATAGAGGGAAGGGCAGCGGGACCCGGTGGTGTCAGTATTGATGTCCCCTGTTGGAAGGATGGAGGCCATAGGGACCCTGACCCGAAACATTGACTATCCAATCTCTATTCTCCAGAGATGCTGTCTGGCCCGCTGTTACTCTAGCACTTTATGTATTTTGTATTTAATAAAAAAGAGTTTGTTCGTCGTATATGAAGTCCATTGTAAATCAGATGCATTAAAATCTGAGATACGAAGATATATGCAGAAGCTGAAATATTGATGGAAATACAAAGTGCTGAAGTAACTTAGCGGGTCAGGCAGAATCTCTGGACAACATGAATAGACGATATTTCGGGTCGAGGCGCTTCTGCAGACTGAGAGTCAGGGGAGAGAGAAACCAGCATCGGCAGTTCATCCCTATTGAAGAAGAAGAAACAACTCCTAATCCATTCCCTCCACAGATGCCGCCTAACCCGCTGAGTTCCTCCAACACTCTGTGTTTTTTATTTATTGATTATTATCAATTTATTGAATTGAATATTATTGAATTGAATTAAATTAAATTGAATATTATCAATTTATTCTGAAATTGGAGATAGACACAAAATACTGGAGCAACTCGGCGGGTCAGGCAGCATCTCGGGAGAGAAGGAATGGGTGACGTTTCGGGACCAGACCCTTCTTCAGACTGAAATTGATTCGTTTTGTGATAATAATCAGGGGGTATGGGGAGAAAGCAGGAACGGGGTACTGATTGAGAATGATCAGCCATGATCACATTGAATGGCGGTGCTGGCTCGAAGGGCCGAATGGCCTACTCCTGTACCTATTGTCTATTGTCTATAATATGTCTGCGAATCTGTCTTGGAAACGGCCGGCTTTTCCGCCCAATACGTTTTTAAAAAACTGTTAACGCCTATTGTATGTAGGCCGGTCCTCCTGCGTTCTAGGAATAAGAATCAGCGTGAATTGGCGTGCATTTTATTGGTTGTGGTCGTATTTGTGTAAATTTTCACTGACCAGTATGCGTTGTGTGTAGAAGGAACTGCAGATGCCGGTTTAAACCGAAGATGGACACAAGAAGCTGGGGGGGGGGGGGGGGGGGGGGGGGGGGTGTCAGGCAGCATCTCTGGAGAGAAGGAATGGGTGATGTTTCGGGTCGAGACCCTTCTTTAGCATGATGCGTTGCCCGGGCATAAAATTCGATCACACCTGCGTACGTCCGCGTGTGTGTGGCGAGTAAGTGTGAATCGGCGTGAGTTGGTACCAAGCGTACACGCCCGAGAGACGGGTCTTTATATTCACAAAATGCTGGAGTAACTCAGCAGGTCAGGCAGCATCTCGGGAGAGAAGGAATGGGTGACGTTTCGAGTCTGAAGAAGGGTCTCGACCCTAAACGTCACCCATTCCTTCTCTCCCGAGATGCTGCCTGACCTGCTGAGTTACTCCAGCATTTTGTGAATAAATCGATTTGTACCAGCATCTGCAGTTATTTTCTTATAGACGGGTCTTTATTCCCAGTTAGCGGAATTCTTCCAACTTCCGTGGACCCTCGGCTGAACCCAGCTCCAAAATAACTTCCAAATGTGAAACCTGAAACGATGCAACTTGATACAAATCCACATAAAAAAAAACTTGAGGGAATCCGCAAGCAACGAACAACTCATTTATCTTCAACGAAAGACACTTAAAAAAATAATGAATATACGCCCCACTCTTTCTGACCTGTTGATGTATAAATCTCCACATTATTTTGTAAACTGGACGCGAGTTATTTGGTCTCATTATCAGGGGTATTACGAAATGGACTCAAAACGCGATGAAACACTAGCCATTAACTGACGGAAGCCTGCTTTAATAATTAATCATATGAAATGTACTGCCGATATGCATCCAATATTCATACACATGAAATAAACGGGTCTCCTGAAGAAACGGTCCCGGAGCACCCGATTGTGTATTCGGACAGTAATTTATCACGAGTCTCAAATTGTAAAGTACTCCGACATTCAGCTCCGGGTCACAAGTACTCTTGTGTGGGAAGGAACTGCAGATGCTGGTTTACACCAAAGATAGACACAAAGTGCTGGAGTAACTCAGCGGGGGCATGCAGCATCACTGGATGGGAGGAATGGGCGACGTTTCGGGTCGAGAGACCCTTCTTCAGACAATCACATGTACTCTCACCGACAAGAGTCCAGTTCAGTCTGAAGAAGGGGCTCGACCCGAAACGTCACCCATTCCTTCTCTCCAGAGTCGCTGCCTGTCCCGCTGAGTTACTCCAGCATTTTGTGTCTATTCACAAGTACCCTTCGTATCTCTGTGGAATATAGACCCCGTGGGGGCGTTGTATGGAATGATATAACTGGTTTGGACTAATGGTGAGGTGGGAGAGGTGGCGTGTCTGCTATCCATGTGCTTTCTATAAGAGCAGTCGATTTGTTTATGTATCTCCCATAACCCGTCTCAGCTCAGATGCTTACCAAATTGCATATAAAAAACACGATTACATCTCCTTCTACCTCGTCAGGCTTTGGATTCAGACCCTGGTTACTCATTAAGTTTTTTCTTCGCGACATCCCTGATTCTTTTGACAACTACTTAAAGTCTATAGTCTCCAGTTCTCCAGTCTAGTTTAGTTTCGGATGCACAAGTGTATTGAGGTACAGGAACAATGGAAAAACTTGCTTGCTGCAGTATCGCAGGCACACATAGACAACACACGAAAACATAAATTGTACATAAATTGTACAAGACAGTGAAAAGAAAAATACTGTGCAATGAAATCAAAACATTAGGATCAAACAGCCCAAACTCCGGTGCAACCCGTCCCCGCCTTCATCCCTCTGCTCCGCGATGACTTCGAACCAAATCTCCTCTCAGCCTTCGTTTCTCCAAAGACATTCCTCAGCATTGCAACCAAAGTTCTAGGAAATAGACACAAAATGTCAGCAGCATCCCCGGAGAGAAGGAATGGGTGATAGAAACATAGAAACATAGAAAATAGGTGCAGGAGTAGGCCATTCGGCCCTTCGAGCCTGCACCGCCATTCAATATGATCATGGCTGATCATCCAACTCAGTATCCTCAGTATCAGACTGAAGAAGGGTCTCGACCCGAAACGTCACCCATTCCTTCTCTCCCGAGATGCTGTTCTAGTTAATCTTGCCTGCTCTCTCTGCCGCGCTTTCGCGCTGTACAGTGCAGTGCCCAATATCCCAGTCTTAATGAAACCAATGCTTTAACGAAGTCCAACACAACCTCCTTGCCTTTGCAAACCCTGCACCTTCAGTTACAAACCCGTGCAAATGGTCGGCATTGTTGATACTGCGTGTTTTTGTTTTACAATTTCCCCTATCACCCAATGTGTATTTCCAACTGGAAAGCAGAATATAGTTGATGCGGTCGGTTAGATCAGACGAAAGCTGGTTCCGAAATTTGTTTCATTTCGCCAAATGCATTTGAGAAAGATTTTCTCTACAACTGACCCACTTTTCCAACGCGAAGGAAATCGCCGAGCGAAAACGAACAGTCTGTCACATCATTGTACCGACTCAGGGAGCTAAGATATTCTTTTAAAAACCAGTAATATTTTTTTTCCTCTTGTTTCTCGATTTACACCCAAAGGACCACTGGCCTTCAAGATGCACAGTCGAGTATCTATTGTGGCAGTCAAAATATAATTGTTACAGCGAACTCCCTTTGGTGTAAATATCTTTGCAACTAATCTGGATCATCGTTTTGTTAAATCAACCGAAAGTTCCAATTTTATATTCAGGGTTTAATTTTATATTCAGGAAAGTCCAAAAGCGGCGAAGGAAAATTTATATATATATATATATATATTGCAGCGAATGTGTACTCTCGTTATTGGCAAACCGGGGTGATACTGCTGATTGCACATTACGGTGGAGTTTGGAGGCCGTATTTTCAACAGATACCCCAGCATGTGAAGGGGAAAATAACCTGCAGATGCTGGTTTCAATCGAAGGGAGACACAAAATGCTGTAACTCAGCGGGTCAGGCAGCATCTCTGGAGAGAAGGAATGGGTGACGTTTCGGGTCGAGATCCTTCTTCAGACTGAGAATGGATTCCGAGCATGAGAAAGGGCACCTGTTGTAAATATATAAGGGAATAGTTCCGCAGAACAATATTACTTCGGGCACGATATTCCGGAGAAGCCTTGGCCACATTTTCGCTGTATTTTATAAAAATGCACCACGCTATAACGTTTCATTAGAACTGAGAAATGTTTCGTTTAGCTTAGTGTTGCAGCATGGAAACAGGCCCTTCGGCCCAACGAGTCCATGCCCACCATCGATCACCCGTTCACTCTAGTTCTATGTTATCCCGCGTTCTCATCCACTCCCTGCACACTATTTACATCGGTCAACTAACCTACAAACCCGCACGTCTTTGGGGCGCGGAAGGAAACCGGAGCACCCAGAGGAAACCCACACGGTCACAGGGAGAACGTGCAAGCTCCACACCGACACAGCACCCGAGGTCGGGATTGTACCGGGATCACTGGCGCTGTGACAGCGGCTCTCCCAGCTGCGCCACTGTGCCGCCAAAGTTCATCGATTTGAAACGTTAACTCTGCTTCAATCAGACAAACAGAACTAACTGCGGTAATTTACAGCATGGTCGGATTTTATTGCAGATTTCAGACTTCTGCAGCACACTGCACTGAGCAAGTGTGACCCAGGGAGTAATTAGTTTCATTAGTTTCCCAAACCACGCCAAATGCCATACCACATCTTATAAGAAACAGTGACTGAAAGGTTACAAAATTGAGGAGACACAAGGAATTGTAGATGCTGGTCTACAAAAAAAAGACACAAAATGCTGGAGCAACTCAGCGGGTCAGGTAGCATCTCTGGAGAACATGGATAGGTGACGTTTCGAGACGGGATACTTCTTCAGACGGTTATAATACGTTGTTGGGGAAATTGTACATTTCTCCATTAACATGTGAATTCACCCTCAACCCTTACTTATATTGTTTGTGCAGGAAAATAACTGCAGATGCTGGTACAAATCGGAGGTATCACAAAAAGCTGGAGTAACTCAGCGGGTCGGGCAGCATCTCAGGAGAGAAGGGATGGGTGACGTTTCGGGTCGAGACCCTTCTTTGCGTGTGTTTTACTTGTGAATTGACGTTAATTTCTAAATTAACAGTTGCTGCTGTTTCTTGCTGCTCCTGAAAATGTTTGGGTCGGTCTCTCACTCTTGGCAGCTTCCACACATGTCCTGCCACAACTGTGGCTCCATAAACGCTCCCCGCTCTTCACCTTCCCCGGTGTTACTTTTATTTATCATGGGGTCAACTCCTCTTAGGATCGCCGCCAGATACTCTCCCACTTCTCATCCTCTTTATTCTCATCCTCTTTATTCAATTTGATTTCAGGGTGGAAGACGAAGAGATGGTTTGCCGTCTATGTTCTCTCTCACAACGACCGGGGCTAATCTTTCGTGTAATTTATTACTTTTAACTGATGGAAAATTGAGATGCAAATCCTAACTATATTTGTTATGCTAAATCTTTCGGGGCGGGGGGGCAAAAATGTCAAATATATTTTCCTTTTTTTTGCATTGTCTTCCCAATAACAAAGCACCGATGTATTCTGTAGGTCATCGTGTCAGGGCCAATTTTACACAGAGTTACAATATTTTAACAATTGTGGCTGTTCTTCCCTCAAATGCAATGCTATTGGGTGCCAATATCAACTGACAATCACTATACCCGCGTCTACACTTCTGAAGGGTAAGTATCCTCGCAGATCCATTCCCCAAAGATCTTGCAAACAACGGGCCAAATTGCTACACATCCGCTCCGATTTTCCACACCTTGACTCAATCAAGATAACTTCAGCAAATTAGCTTAATTGCTCAAATAAATTTAAACTAAACAGGAAATAAATTGTGACAGGCAAGGCCAATCTGCAACGCAGTTGTTTTCTGCAAATTACAAAAACTGAGAAATTAAAAAGAACCCGCGAATACTTAAAAATGGTTAATTATGAAATTATTTCTTGGAAGTAGAAATTGCTCGTTCTTTTTGCTTCAGCAGGCGGCGCTCAAAGACGGCAGGATCTTCTCTCGGGCACTGTCCGGATTACTTACTGCAGTTTAAAGCTTTAAAAAACTTACTATGGTGTATTTTTAAATGGTGTAGATTACATTGGTTCTTTTAACAAGGTAGAGCACGTGTTACTAGTTATCCTGCTTTAACTATAACCAAACGGCTTGTTGCAAACTTGATTTAGTCTTGCTTTTCCATAACAACAATCAAGCTGTCGTTTCTTTCTCCCATCTCCACTTCCAAACCCATAAAAGGGGACGCCATACAGGAGCTGTTGTATTAAAAATTCAAACCTTATTTTTGGCAGACTAATCCAAATTGCAAGTACACTCAATCCAGCTCAGCGCGCAGTGCTCTCTGCCATTGCAAAAGCGGTAAATATTTTATATGTATCAGAAGAATAACAGATTTAATAGCACTCCAGTCCTTGTAAGAATCGAGCATTATATCTTCTTCGGCTTTAGACATGTAACGGCTAAACAATAACAAGCAAACTTATTGCAATTGCTCAGAATATATACACGATACACTTTCTCGTCGAAAACATTTATTTTTGAAGATCTTTCTTTGCAATGAAAGTAGCTGAATTAAAATTAAACCGTGCGAATTTTCAGATTTGTTGCATACAATAATTGCGAGGTTGTAACCTTATTTTTAATTAATTTATTTTTTTTTGCTTCAGAAATTCAAGGATTAAAACAATAAGAGTGACGCCAATTATCTAAAACATGTGCAAACGTTCTGTATTCTGAGAAATGAGCAATAATATTTGCGATTTAATTCACCGCCATTCAATTTTTAAATGGGATAATTCTCCAGTTTCATCCTTAAACTCGGGTTGTATCAATAATTTCCAACAAGATCCTAGGGTGGAAATGGAAAGAACTCTTCTTCCAAACTCCCAGGTCTCGACATTATTTTAATCCCACAAAATCGCTGGTGGTAAATGCGTTTTCTTATTTTAAAACACAATCCATATTTTCTTAGTTGCGTTTTAAATAAGATTTTTTTGATGTTAATGTGGAAATGCAATCACGATTAACACTCACAAAAACGTCGAATAACTCTGATACATCTTTATTGTATTTTTGTCCATCGAAAAATAAAGCATGAAAGTATTTTTTTTAATGACAGAAAACAGGAATTTGGGCCGCCGTGTGGTCTTGGAAAATGGTACGCAATGGTCTTAATTTCTTGCACTCTTCCACAAAATTCCCCCTTCATGTAGTTATTCAATTCTCTCTAGAAACGTATTTCTATATATTCTATATATATTCTATAAATTCTATATACTCTTAAAGGCAGCGTAAACAAGATCATGATAAATCTCTATAATTTGTCTCCCTCATGCCGTCCCGAGTTCTTCTGCAAATTACCTTGTCCTTAAACCTTAAGTTTTAAATCTTTGTTTCTCATTGTATAAATATTTGCCACTTGGACAAGCTAGCATATTTGGCTCTCGATATGCATATGATTGAGGGCGCTTCTTCCTCATCCAAATAATACCATTGTGCTAAATTATTGAGGAAAATAACTATTATAATTAAAATATAACTTTTCGCACTGTTCCAGTATCTACCTTCCTCGGTGAACGACAAAGTATATCTAAACACACTCCTCACGTCAAAGTCAATAATCTAAGGGATTCTAGTGGAAATATTCCAATTGAAGTCACTCACGTGCTTTTCGCTTTTTCTTCGGGGAAACATTGACATAATAGGCAGAGATTCGATATCTCCTCAAATCGCCTAAATACGAGACGCTGTAAATAAACGCTTAGCTTTACAGTCATGTTTACAACGCAGTGCTCCAAACGAGTTTGGAATTTTAAAGATACAAGTAATTTTTTTTCTCCCTCCCTGCTGATTTTAAGATGGCTTAAGTCTGAAGAAGGGTCTCGACCCGAAACGTCACCAATTCCTTCTCTCTCGAGATGCTGCCTGACCTGCTGAGTTACTCCAGCATTTTGTGAAATAAATACCTTAAGATGGTTTAATGTCGGCCTAATATAAAATGCAACAGTTCTTCTTTGCAAACGTCGGGGAATACCTGCAAGGTATGTTGGCAAATACTGGCTATAACATACTCATTGTGGCGAGCAGAGTCCAACTGGTTGCAAAGCGGCCACAAACTCCCTATCATTGCTACTGGGAGGGGGGGATTGATACTTTCTTTTGATACTTTTTTTTGATACACGCCGCGTTCTGGCCAATCGGGGCGCTCCGCTCGGTCCCGCCCGCCATTGTGACGTCACCGCCCGAGCCTCTCACGTCCTTGCGTGATGACGCGACGTAGCGAGAGAGGGGGGGGCGTGGGTGGGAGAAGGGGGAGGGGAAGACCCAACGTGCAGTTAACCCCAAATATTTGTTGTCAGGCATCCCGACAGTTTGCTCCTGATCTTTCACCGCAGTTTTAACACTTATGGTTGTTGGAATCGCTCTTTTATTCCCGTTCTGCATGGTGGATATTATCTTTAACTCACCTTTCCTCGGAAGTATGGGGGATCATTGCAAAAGTAAGTAGAAAATGCTTGCAGAAAAAAAGACAATTGGGCTGCATTTATTCAATTTGCTTCTATTTTATTCCTCAATCACAAAAATAAATAAATATATATATATATATATAAACAAGTGTTAGCGCGCCCTTGTGCTGTCTAATTGCATGTTGCAATTGCTTGCTTCAATTGATTGTTTAGATGCAACTCCAGATTGAGATAAAGTGCAAATTTGTTGCCAAGTTAATTTTCAGTGAATGTTTTCTGCTGTCAGGGAAGCATGGAATAGCCCTGTGCGTAGGGTGTGGAAGTCAGATCCACGACCAGTACATCCTTCGTGTTTCCCCGGATCTTGAGTGGCACGCCGCGTGCCTCAAGTGCGCTGAGTGCAGTCAATACTTGGATGAAAGTTGCACTTGCTTCGTGAAAGACGGCAAGACTTACTGCAAAAGGGATTACATTCGGTGAGGAACAAAACAAAAAGATGACCTTTTAATCCACAAAAAAAAAAGCAAAGCACGAAATAAAGGGGGAAAAGCAAGCTTTTCAAAGCATGCCCGCGAAAATAAAACTAAACGAGATGCCTAAGATGACATTGCAACAGTTGGAATAGATAGGACCTGTTCAGAATTCCGCAGAACCCTTCGATCTGCCGCACACGCAGTCTACATTAATGCCAACAATATAAGCCATTGCAGTTTCACGGACTGGGTCGACGCATTTTGATCTTGCTGAATAATTACTGGCATATAATGGTTAAGGATTTTTGTTTAAATTAACAGCCACTGTAGCAGGTTAGGTTGTAAATTTGTTTATTTGCAATAACATAATAAAGGAATTATAATGTTTTTCTGTGTGTCCCCCATTGAAATTGAAATGTCTTATTTCTCCCCCCTCCCCTCCTATTGTAGGCTGTTTGGGACAAAATGCGCCAAGTGCAATCTGACTTTTAGTAAGAATGATTTAGTAATGCGGGCCCGGAACCGGGCCTATCACATCGAGTGTTTCTGCTGTGTGGCGTGCAGCCGGCAGCTCATTCCCGGCGATGAGTTCGCTCTCAGAGACGATGAGCTGTTCTGCCGGGCCGATCACGATGTGGTGGAAAGGGGATCGGCCGGGAGAGACTCTCTCAGTCCTGAGCCGACCAGCAGGTCCCTCCAGATGGCAGGTAAAAAAAAAAATCATCTCCAGACAGATTGCATGACCTACAGCATAAATCTAATAAGCACATTTTTCAATTAGCAAAGAGGGATGTGGAGATCTCGGAAAGTGTTTGAAGCTTTTGCACAATTCTTTGCTACAAATAAACCCATTTAATCTACTCACTCCCTATTCTTTAATTGTTTTTTGGTTTTGTACGTAAGTTAAGGTATTTGATATCGAGCACGAACCGTTTGTGTCAAATTAAAATCTTCCATTCTAATATTACCTGTAACCCTTCTTAAATGCGATTAAAATAAACACATTTAAAGGAATCTTTACAATAGCATCATCAGCGGGAAAATTGACCAAACGGCTGGAAATTAGAGTGTAAGAAGAGGAATAAAAATCTATAATTGCAAACATAAAATATTTAATAAAAATATATCGGCTTTGTTTAATTAATTTAAGGCAGCACCAATCCGAACAAAAAGTTAAACCGAGGCGGGAAGTGATCTGGATTCTCTCAATGTGTATTCTATCAACACATTTTGCAAATAATTATAAGCGAATTACACAAACCTTAAACGGATCAGTACCGAGTGGATTTACAAACAAACCCAGATTCAATAAATATCCAAATACTTAATTTATGCCGGATTCTCTTATGATTCGGGTTAGTTGAAGAGGTGTTTAAATTCATGGTTCATAGCAACAAAATTCGAAGTTAATGGCGAATGTATTTCAGTCTATTAATATATATGTATAATATACTGATTCTGGGCAAACTAATATATTGGGCACAGTTTATCTGCAGTTCATTCAGGCTGATTTCTTTACAATTTAAAATGTGTGCACGGAGATTGATCAGGCTTGTTATGCAATAATCGAGATGAGAATGGATGTGTTCGTGTGAAATAAATTGTGAAGGGGAACAGTAAGTTTGGACTAGATTTTGGAGTTATTTGCCCTTCTAATAGAACGGGTAGATGGAAGCTAAATTATCGGATTTAGACTATCTGAAGTAAAACCTTTACGCGGTGCATATTAGTGTGTGTGGGTTGGGTAGGACGTTCAAGTTGGCAAGACCGAGTCTCATCAGGGTGGATATATTGCTTTGTATAGAGGTCTTATCCGTGTGTGTGTGAATGTGCCTCATGATTTTGACCCGTTCCTTGCAGCAGAACCCATTGCGGTTCGCCAGCCACCACTGCGGTCCCACGTTCACAAACAGCAGGAAAAGACAACCAGGATACGGACGGTGTTGAACGAGAAACAACTCCACACGTTACGGACCTGCTACGGGGCCAACCCGCGACCGGACGCCCTGATGAAGGAGCAGCTGGTAGAAATGACTAACCTGAGCCCCAGGGTCATTCGTGTCTGGTTTCAAAACAAACGTTGCAAGGATAAAAAGAAAACCATTCTTATGAAACAGATACAACAGCAGCAACACAATGACAAAACCGTGAGTGAATGGCGCCACAAATAAACGAGAGAATTCTACTTTAAACGCTGAGTTAAAATGAAACTTATTGAGGGACTGTGTGTTTGTTACTAAAGAAATATACTTATACACTAAAAAAAATATTTATACTTACTTGGGTTCATATTTATTGGATTCAGAGTACTATTTAGATATATGCTGTGCTGCTATTAAGTAAGAAATTTAATTGTTCCGTTTTGGGACATAAGACAATAAAATATTCTTGACTCTACTAGGTTCCAAGTCGCTCAACGCCCTGTGTACAAGGAACATAGTCCCAGGCGCAGTAGAAATCACAGTCTCAATTAAAAGGAGCTCAAAACAAAAGTTCCATTGAACCACACGGTCTAACGTTTTAAGTTTTTTTTCTCCAAAAGAAAACGTTTCAAATTAATGTAAATATCAAGGAAAGCTTAGCAAATCTGAAGTGATTGGAAGGTAAATACTAAGCGGAAACTGGGTTAACTGGATATTTAAACAAAATGTTACATTTCTTAATCTAATAAAGAAAACTAGTTCCTGTTTAAAAAAAATAATAATTCCACAACCGCAGCGGAAGGTCACTTGTTTATTGAAAGAGATTTTTTTTTTAAAGGGGAGACAAAACTAGACGGAGACACATTGGGCCCCAAGTAGAAAGTTAATGACATTTCATCACTGTGGACTGTGCAGAGAGAGTGTGGGGACAAAAGACTGGGGGGAAGGGGGGGGGGGGGGGGGGGGAAGAAATAGAATTTCTGTGAGTCCATCACAGATTTCTTTACAGTTCGTGGATTGCGTTTAGTAATCTCAACACCTTGCGGCGGAGATTACATTCGGTGCATGCGGTTAGTTTAGAATTAAAATCAGCAGGGAAATTCAAGCAATCTTTAGCAGAGCTTGTTCACTTATTAGCGGGGGAAAGGGGCAGAAACAAAGATGTCGTTCTAGTTAAGACTTGAACGAAGTAATCTGCTGAAGTAATACTTGATTCGTTCGGTCCTTGCTGCAAATATATTTTGTTATTTTTTAATAATTGAGCAAAATGACGCATCTGGAGGCAAATGAGGCAGCAATTTAGCGAACGGCAAGAGAGATTGAGCCAGGAATCAGCTTTACCCGAAGCTAATGCAGTAACAGGAAATATCTCGGGGACTCAAATATGTGATCTGATCAGATGGAGCCCGGGAGAAAGGCGTTCTCTCTCCCTCTCCTTCTCTCTCTCCCTCTCCTTCTCCCCCTCTCTCTCTCTCTTTCTCCCTCCCTCCCACTCTCTCCCTCTCTTGTCTTGCTTATAATCCATTAAAAGGAGCGGCGTGCGTTTAGTGTAGTTTTATTGGGAATAAACAGTCTATTTAGACCGGCGCCACACAGAGCAGAAAAGGTCCACGATTGCTAGTTATCCTCCCTTCAACACGCTGTGTTATGTCACACCATCGCTTCTCCCTATCAGTCTGGAGAACGGCCATCCTGAATGAGCTGCTAAATATATTTTCAGGTTTTATGGAATAATATTCAGCGCCTGTGAGCTCGGTTCTGTTTATATTGCAACAATAACATATAACAATAACAGTCTGATACTGCAGTGTTACTGATGACCTCTGTATCTAGAATCAAACGTCTCCAATCTTACCAGTAAATCAAATACCTTATACCTGTTCAATGAATGTTATTTATCAGACTAGAGAGCGGTCCTGAACTACTGTCTACCCCATTGGTGACCCTCGGACTATCTTTGATTGGATTTACTGGCTTTTTCATGCACAAGACGTTATTCCCTTTATCATGTATCTGTACACTGGATGGCTCAATTGTAATCGTGTGTAGTCTTTCCACTGACTGGTTAGCATGCAACATAAGCTTTTCCCTGTACCTCAGTACACGTGACAATAAACTAACCTCAAACTCAGATCATGAGATGATTATATTGTAATTTTTTTTAAAAAGATTGTTGTATAATGCCAGAAGGATGTTTAAAGATTGTACAACAAGCCTGTGATGTTGTTCAAAGCATCCAATTTTTTTTAATACGCTCGGGCGAAATAGTTTAATTCACAAATATGTAAAGGCAATAAATAGTCCCATCAAGAGGAGGATGAATCTGGAGACTTTTTATTTTAGTCTTAGTGAAAGGATAGCTGTTTGGTAACAACCTTGATCGGACTTTGTTGGCTTTACCTTGCAGTAAATGTTACTCCCTTATCATATATCTTTACACAGTAAATGGCTCGATTTTAATCAAGTAAATCATGTATTGTCTTTCTGCTGATGGGATAGCATGCAACAAAAGGTTTTCACTGTACCTCAGTGCACGTGACAATAAACTAAACCCAACAATGTCTTGAGATCTTCCCGTCCCTCTTGATGTGGAGGGGAGAGTTTGTGGCAAGGAGAGTCACAGTTGCCCTTGTCTTCCCACAGAGCCTGCAGGGGTTGACCGGGACACCAATGGTCGCCTCCAGCCCCATCCGTCACGACGGCTCCATGCAAGGCAATGCCGTGGAGGTCCAGTCGTACCAGCCACCTTGGAAAGCACTCAGCGAGTTTGCACTCCAGAGCGACCTGGACCAGCCAGCCTTCCAGCAACTGGTGAGTGTGGGCCCAAGCTGCAAGAAGGGAGGGGAAGGCCCAGTAATGCAAACCAGCTGAGGTTCTAGCTACAGCTAGGGGGCTTGGTAAACACCACATATATACCATGTGTTATGTATGCACAACATGAGTGGCAGATACAGCATAAAATATCTTCAGGATATGTTCCTGTAAGGCAGGGGTTCCCAACCTTTCTCGTCCCGTCTACCATTAGCAACTTTTCGAAAGTAAATTTACCCCCCACCCTGTTTTGTTCAGTGATTTGAATTTACAATTCTACCATAAGAAAGCAACCGATGGTTTGAAGAAGGGTCTCGACCCAAAACGTCACCCATTCCTTCTCTCCCGAGATGCTGCCCGACCTGCTGAGTTACTCCAGCACTTTGTGAATAAATACCTTCGATTTGTACCAACATCTGCAGTTATTTTCTTATAAAGCAACCGACAATGGGGAAATTTAAAAATACTGTTTTTAACATTATTATTTTAAGTTCAAATAACAAGAATAATAGAACATAACAATGTTATTTCACTTATTTATGAACAACTAATGATGAACAGTATACCAGAACCAAACACAGTCAGTCAATGAGAACATATCAAACATTTCTACCTCTAAACTACATTTTTTTTTTTGGAATTATAATTGGGAAAAAATCAACAAATTTACCTCCTGGGTAGGCAAAATTTACCCCCAGGTTGGGAACCCTTGCTGTAAGGTATGAATGTGCGGCACGGTGGCGCAGTGGTAGAGTTGTTGCCTTACAGCGAATGCAGCGCCGGAGATTCAGGTTCGATCCCGACTACGGGCGCCGTCTGTACGGAGTTTGTACGTTCTCCCCGTGACCGGCGTGGGTTTTCTCCGAGATCTTCGGTTTCCTCCCACACTCCAAAGACTTACAGGTATGTAGGATAATTGGCCTGGCAAATGTAAAAATTGTCCCTGGTGTGTAGTGTTAATGTGCGGGGATCGCTGGGCGGCGCGGACCCGGCGGGGGGAGGGCGAAGGGCCTGTTTCTGCGCTGTATCTCTAAATCTAAAAAAAAAAACTTTTAAAAAAGAGAGAAAAAGAACGGGTGGTCTTGTCTATCGATCTGCATTTATAAAGCGTGTGTCAAATATATTTAGACTTATTATCAGATGAGATTCTAATATTTATGACAGAATACAATTTGTTTTCTGTACTTGTAGATCCTTACTAGAGCCATCATCATCTATAACTGGGTGAATGTAAAGCCTTAAAATGGGCCGGCTTCACTGGACACCCAGCTTAAAATTAACACGTCTGCTTTGAGAAGGAACAATATCTCCACATAGTCGCTGTCTGTATCCTGTCCTGTTTTATTCTAGGGCTAGTGGGAACTGATGTAAACCCCGAGTAGCCTAATTTCTATTTCTTTTACACAAAGGTGTGGTGGGTGCCTGGATCGCGCTGCAGGGGGGTGGTGGTTGGGGCAGATGCAATAGTGGCATTTAATGGCCGTTTTTGACAAGCACATGGACGTGCAGAGACTTGGAAGGAAATGGGTTCTGTGCAGGTTGATAAGAGGTGGCTTCATGTTCAGCAAGGGCATGGTGGGTCGAAGGGCCTGTTCTTGTCTTGTATTGTGATATGTTCTATTTGCTCTTGGTATCAATGGAGCTATTATTTGGAGGTAACTCTGTGAAGATGGAATATTCTAGTGCAGGGTGTGGGGAAACACGGTGTAGATTTGCTGAGGGTAGTCCCTGGTCTCCAACACCATGCCAAGTTGCCAGGCACTGGTGTCTTCAATGATCTTAAACATTGGTTCCTTCTGACATTATCACATCGTGGACATTTATATATACACCGATCAGCCAAAACATTATGACCTGTTGAGCCAAAACATTATGACCACCTGCCTAATATGCTGTTGGTCCTCCGTGTGCAGCCCCATACGCAGCAGGGTGCGATGCACTGTGTATTGTGACACATTCCTCCCGTGACCACCATTAAAATTTTCTGTGACTTGTGCCACAGTCGACCTTCTGTCGGTTCGGACCAGATGGGATAGTCTTCGTTGCCCTCGCGCATCAATGAGCTTTGGGTGCCCAACATCCTGTCGCCGGTTTGTGGTTTGACCCTCCTCAGACCACTGTCGGAAGGTACTCACCACTGCTGACCGGGAGCACCCCACAAGCCTTGCCGTTTCAGAAATGCTCTGACCCAGTCGTCTGGCCATAACAATTTGGCTCTTGTCAAAGTCTCTCATGTCTTTACTCCTGCCCATTTCTCCTGCATCCAAAATCTCAACTTCAAGAACTGACTGTTCACTTGCTGCCTAATATATCCCACCCCTCGGCAGGTGCCATTGTAACAAGATAATCAATGTTATTCACTTCGCCTGTCAGTGGTCATAATGTTTTGGCTGATCGGTGTATATATGCAGCTAATAGTATTCACCTCAGCACGCACTGCCCTGGAATAATTAATTAAGAGTAGCCACATATACAGAAGCACCAGACTATGTCCACGCACTCTCGATACACTGGGCAGAAAGGTTCACACCCAGTGCTCATCCGATCCAATCCAAGCTCTGCCTCATTTGGACAACATGGTGTGGTGGGGTTTGGAGGATATGCAATGTAGATTTTAGATTTAGATTTAGAGATACAGCACAGAAACAGGCCCTTCAGCCCACCGGGTCCGCGCCGCCCAGCGATCCCCGCACATTAACACTATCCTACACACACTAGGGGCAATTTTTACATTTGCCCAGCCAATTAACCTACAAACCTGTACGTCTTTGGAGTGTGGGAGGAAACCGAAGATCTCGGAGAAAACCCACGGGGAGAACGTACAAACTCCGTACAGTACAGCACCCGTAGTCAGGATCGAACCTGAGTCTCCGGCGCTGCATTCGCTGTAAGGCAGCAACTCTACCACTGCGCCACCATGCCGCCTATGTAATACCTATCATTACTGTGCCTGTGGACATAGAGTCATAGAGTGATCCAGCGTGGGAACAGGCTCTTCGGCCCAACTTGCCCACGTCGGCCAACATGTCCCAGCTACACTAGTCCCGCATTTGATCCATATCCCTCCAAACCAGTCCTATCCATGTACCTGTGTAACTGACATACTAACCAGGGACTCAATATGATGCATTCACACCTGTCTGACCAATCCCTCCCCATCACTATCACAGCTCAGAAACTATTAAAATGTTATAAGCAGTAAATTCAATCATATTCCTTGTCTTTTAGTCCTAATTTTCCAGCAGTCAGTAGCCACAACTACCCAATTCGGCAGATGTAGACACAAAGTACTGATGTAACTCAGCAGGTCCTTCTTCAGGGTCCCGAACGGAAACGTCACCCATCCTTTTTCTCCAGAGATGCTGCCTGACTCGCTGAGTTACTCCAGCACTTTGCGTCTATCTTTGATATAAACCCCTCATCTGCAGTACTTTGTTTCTATGCATTTCAGTAAATTGTTTTGATAATAGATTGTTAGGAGATGTAGGATTTAAATGGGTACTACTTGGAACCTTCATATTAGAAAAATTTACAGTATTTAAATATAATATCTGAAAATGTATGGTCATTATCTGTCTGTAGCCCATTCACAAAAAAAATATATATATATATGTGTGCACAGTTAATAATTAGACATTTTATGCAGTGTATACAGAGGTTATGATGTATGTAATTATGTTCATGCTTTTCGTTGTATCTGTAAAATATTCTCTCTCTCTCTCTTTCTGTCTCTCTCTCTCACTCCCTCCCTCTCTCTCTCTCTCTCTCTCTCTCTCTCTCTCTCTCTCTCTGTCTCTCTCTCTCTCTGTCTCTCTCTGTCTCTCTCTCTGTCTCTCTCTCTCTCTCTCTCTCTCTAGATAGATAGATAGATAGATAGATAGATAGATAGATAGATAGATAGATAGATAGATAGATAGATAGATAGATAGATAGATAGATAGATAGATAGAGAGAGAGATGGGGTGGGAGAAAGAACGCGCGAGAGAGGCAGAGAAACATAGAGAAAGAGAGGGAGAGTGAGAGGGAGGGCGAGAGAGCGAGAGAGATAGAGAGGGAGGGAGAGAGAGAGAGAGAGAGGGAATGGGCAATGTTTAGGGTCTGGTCTGAAGAAGGGTCTCGACCCGAAGCATCACCCATTCCATCTCTCCAGAGATGCTGCCTGTCCCACTGCGTAACTCCAGCATTTTGTGTCTATCTTTGGTATTTCCAAATATATTTGGGATGTGTCTTCATATAGAACATAGCACAGTGCAGGAACAGGCCCTTCTGCCCACAATGTCAGTGCAAAACATGATGCCAAGACAAACTAATCTCATCTGCTGACATATGATCCATATCCCGTTCATTCCTTGCTCTACGATCAGACAGAAAGCTTTACAACATCTTCAAATGAAAGTTCAGAGAAAAGTGCAACAAATCCCAATCATAGCATCCATCAATGTGGGAGGTGCTGCATTAGTGTCTGGTCAACTTCATGGGCTTGTAGATAACCTTTCCCACGGCTACACCATGTTTTTCTTCACCATCAGTATCAAGGATTCTATCGTTGTATGTCTTCCCTACAATCAGGGTGGCGCAGTGGTAGAGTTGCTGCCTTATAGTGCCAGAGATCCGGGTTCAGTCCTGACAACGCGTGCTTGTCTGTATTGAGTTTGTACGTTCTCCCTGTGACCTGCGTGGTGTTTCTCCGGTTTTTCACCCATACTCCAAGAACGTACAGGTTTGTAGGTTAATTAGCTTGGTATAATTGTAAATTGTCCCTTGTGTGTGCAGGATAGCGTTTGTGTGCGGGGATCGCTGGTCACCGCGGACTTGGTGGGCCGAAGGGCCTGTTTCCTCACTGTATCTCAAAAACTAAAACTAAATTAGACTCAACAACACTCCATTGAAAACAGTCAACCACTGTGGTTGACTAGGGATCATTACAGAGAGACAAATGTTGCTCTCAGCAAAATATCCCAATGGCCACATTGGAAAAACATCCTCGAGTTCCCACTGATTAACAGAAGGGACATGGAAGAAAAGCAAATTTACCTTTAGGACTCAGATGCTGATCTGTGAGGTTTCAGCATCGTGCTGCTAGGCAGTGAAATAGGGACTACGTACGGATGCCAAGAATGAAGTTTAACAACCTTCATCCTCGCTGTCTGCAGCACAATCTTGGCATCTCAAGGAAGGAAAAGCTTCCAACGTAATAGACCTCTCAGAAACAAAAACGTAAATCATCCCAGCATTAATAAAGCAAAATAAATTGTGTAATGCTGCACAGGATGAAAGATGACCTCATCCCCTACTCTGCTCCACAGAGAGTCGTGCCCCAATGTTGGAAGACCACTTGGGTGTCCAAACCTCCAACTTACCAAAAGAGATATGAAAGCCCTAAATGTTGATTCCAAGTTAGACACTGCAGTTGATGCGGGAAGGGATGGTGACATTGACTGAGGCTGGGATAAGCCACCAAGATCAGTTGGGAGGCACGGTGGCACAGCGGTAGAGTTGCTGCCTTACAGTGAATGCAGCACCAGAGACCAGTATTCGATCCCGAATATGGGCGCTGTCTGTACGGAGTTCGTACGTCCCCCCCCGTGACCTGCGTGGGTTTTCTCCAAGATCTTCGGTTTCCTCCCACACTCCAAAGACGTACAGGTATGTAGGTTCATTGGCTGGGCAAATGTAAAAATTGTCCCTAGTGTGTGTAGGATAGTGTTAATATGCGAGGATCGCTGGTCAGCGCAGACCCGGTGGGCCGAAGGGCCTGTTTTTGCGCTGTATCTCTACAACTAAACACTAATCAGTGCTTCTAATAGCTCCATAGTACAAACCAGCACCATAGGCATGGCTGTAGACTGATATATCACCCAACATAATTCGCCAAAGACACCTCCAGCTACGGCATGTGGTAGACCCCGTAAAAGGCAAAGCAGTGGCTTATTTATTCATCCAATGGAATTTAGTGCATGAAGCCAATTGAAGAAAGCCTAACAACATCCATCCACTCCAGGAGATGGAAGGGTATCAACCAACCCATCACCTACGTGTAGGATTTGTGATCGGCACAGATCAGGTTTTTAGTTCAGTTTAGCGATACAGCACGGAAACAGGCCCTTCGGCCCACCGTGTCCGCGCCGACCAGCGATCACCCGTTCATACTCGTTCTACCGTACCCTCCCTCGTCCACTCCCTACACACTAGGGGTAATTTGCAGAGGTCCAATCAACCTGGAAAGCTGCAGGTCTTCGTGATGTGGGAGGAAACCGGAGCGCCTGGAGGAAACCCAACGGGTCACAGGGAGAACGTGCAAACTCCACACAGACAATGCACTCGAGGTCAGGATCGAACCTGGGTCTCCGGTGCTGTGAGACAGCAACTCTACCCGCTGCACCACTGTCAGGTGCAATGTTAATTGTAGTATATTTCTGCATCCATATATTTATATACAGGATACACTGACCACATCCATGAACAATAGTGGAACTGGCAATATACACCAATCAACCAAAACATTATGACCACTGACAGGCGAAGTGAATAACATTGATTATCTTGTTACAATGGCACCTGTCAAGGGGTGGGATATATTAGGCAGCAAGTGAACAGTCAGTTCTTGAAGTTGATGTGTTGGATGCAGGAGAAATGGGCAGGAGTGAAGACCTGAGCAACTTTGACAAGGGCCAAATTGTTATGGCCAGACGACTGGGTCAGAGCATCTCTGAAACGGCAAGGCTTGTGGGGTGCTCCCGGTCAGCAGTGGTGAGTACCGACCGACAGTGGTCCGAGGAGGGACAAACCACAAACAGGGTGTTGGGCACCCAAGGCTCATCGATGAGCGAGGGCAACGAAGGCTATCCCGTCTGGTCCGATCCGACAGAAGGTCGACTGTGGCACAAGTCACAAAATATTTTAATTGGTCATGGGAGGAATGTGTCACAATACACAGTGCATCGCACCCTGCTGTGTATGGGGCTGCACACGGAGGACCAACAGCATATTAGGCAGATGGTCACAATGTTTTGGCTCATCAGGTCATAATGTTTTGGCTGATCGGTGTAAATCTGTATACAATACGTAGTATGAAGAATGTGCAGTGTATATTTGTATGCTATCTGGACATCAGCCATATCCCAGTACAATATATTTCTGAATGGTGCCTGGTTGTAAACATGTACAAGCAAATAGACTTGCATTTATAAACTCTGTGTCATGTCAGTGGAACCTCCTAAAGTCAAGGAATTGCTTCTGGCATTGTTGTTGTAAGAAAGCCAGTCTGTGTTTCGGTTGCCTTGGGCATTGACCAAGACACAGGATGAAGTAGGAAAGAACTGCAGATGCTGGTTTAAGTTGAAGGTAGGCACAAAATGCTGGAGTAACTCAGCGGGACAGGCAGCATCTCTGGAGAGAAGGAATGGGTGACGTTTCGGGTCGAGAAGTCATTGAGTCTGAAGAAGGGTCTCGACCCGAAACATTACCCATTCCTTCTCTCCAGGGATGCTGCCTGACCCGCTGAGTTACACCAGCATTTTGTGTCTACATAGGATGAAGTCCTATGTTCTTTTACGCTCATGGAAAGTGCCTCAGAATAGGAACTCACCGAAAGTATGTTGGTGCAGCACCTCCTCACTGATGTGTCAACCTGAACAATAGGTTGAATTCTGTAGCAACAAGGAGGCTCACATTAAATGGGTGGCCACGGTGGCGCAGCGGTAGAGTTGCTGCCTTACAGCGCTTGCAGCACCGGAGACCCGGGTTCCATCCCGACTACGGGCGCTGTCTGTACGGAGTTTGTACATTCTCCCCGTGACCTGCGTGGGTTTTCTCCGAGATCTTCGGTTTCCTCCCACACTCCCCAAAGACGTACAGGTTTGTAGGTTAATTGGCTTGGTGTAAGTGTAAATTGTCCCTCATGTGTGTAGGATAGTGTCAATGTGCGGGGGAAGTTGTGTAGGAAAATAACTGCAGATGCTGGTACGAATCGAAGGTATCACAAAATGCTGGAGTAACTCAGCAGGTCAGGCAGCATCTAGGAGAGAGGGAATGGGTGACGTTTCGGGTCGAGACCCTTCTTCAGTCTGACGGTCGAGACCCTTCCTTAATGTGTGGGGATCGCTGGTCAGTGCGGACTCGGTGGGCGGAAGGGCCTGTTTCCGCGCTGTATCTCTAAACTAAACTAAAAATGGTGAGCGTGTAACGATGTCCAGCAAGAGGCACACGAGCAAGTAAATGCAGATTTTGTTGAGATATACAGCTACTGAAAATCTTTACTGTGAACCCTTGTGTTACTTTAGGGCTAGTACTGCAAATTAACCCTGAGCGAATGCACAGATCAGGAACAAAGATTGAGTTACGGAATAAATATTTGCTCTTACAGAATTGACATGTGGCAAAAAGAAAAACATAGAAACATAGAAAATAGGTGCAGGAGTAGGCCATTCGGCCCTTCGAGCCTGCACCGCCATTCAATATGATCATGGCTGATCATCCAACTCAGTATCCCGTACCTGCCTTCTCTCCATACCCCCTGATCCCTTTAGCCACAAGGGCCACATCTAACTCCCTCTTAAATATAGCCAATGAACTGGCCTCAACTACCTTCTGTGGCAGAGAATTCCACAGATTCACCACTCTCTGTGTGGAAAAAAAACTTTCTCATCTCGGTCCTAAAAGACTTCCCCCTTATCCTTAAACTGTGACCCCTTGTTCTGGACTTCCCCAACATCGGGAATAATCTTCCTGCATCTAGCCTGTCCAACCCCTTAAGAATTTTGTAAGTTTCTATAAGATCCCCCCTCAATCTTCTAAATCAAACGAAATCAAACACAAAATGCAAAAGGAATAACAATTTTCTCAATTTTGGTCAAGGGTTTGAGAGACGGAAAAGCATGATACGGGCTCTTTTCCAGGAGTGCAACCCTTCTGTAACACGTGTGTGTAGAATTAGAGAGTTACATTGCATGGAATCAGACCCTTTGACCCAACTCGGCCATGCTGACCCAGATGCCCAGTTTAAGCTAGTCCCATTGGCCTGCGTTTGGCCCATATCCCTCCCGCTGGACTTTAGAAGATTGAGGGGGGATCTTATAGAAACTTACAAAATTCTTAAGGGGTTGGACAGGCTAGATGCAGAAGATTGTTCCCGATGTTGGGGAAGTCCAGAACAAGGGGTCACAATTTAAGGATAAGGGGGAAGTCTTTTAGGACCGAGATGAGAACGTTTTTTTTTTCACACAGAGAGCGGTGAATCTGTGGAATTCTCTGCCACAGAAGGTAGTTGAGGCTAGTTCATTGACTATATTTAAGAGGGAGTTAGATGTGGCCCTTGTGGCTAAAGGGATCAGGGGGTATGGAGAGAAGGCAGGTACGGGATACTGAGTTGGATGATCAGCCATGATCATATTGAATGGCGGTGCAGGCTCGAAGGGCCAAATGGCCTACTCCTGCACCTATATTCTATGTTTCTATGTTTCTAATTCTTTCCTCTCCATGTACCTTTTAATTGTTGTTATTGTACCTGCCTCAACGACCTCCTCTGGCAGCTCGCTCTATATACCCATGTGTGAAAATGTTGCCCATTGGGTTCCTATTAAGTGTGTACTATATAACACATCAATCCACTGGCACTCACCATTGCAGCCTGGTGGACAATGTGATGTCTCTGTACATGCCTGATGAATGTACACCAATAACACACAAACATAGTTGCCCATTCAACTATCCCATGAATTCAATGGTAAATCTTCACCAAACAACCTTTCTGGCCCTGAAAATTAATGCTTAAAGTCATCTGATTTTTAATTTTAATTAGATATTTAAAAATAAAGAAATGGCACCCCTGGCCTCTGTAAATTGCCCCTAGTTTAGTTTAATTTAGTCAAGTCAAGTCAAGTCAATTTTATCTGTATAGCACATTTAAAAACAACCCACGTTGACCAAAGTGCTGTACATCAGTTCAGGTACTAAGAAACGAACATACAATGGCACACAAACATAACAGCACATACATAAACAGTTCACAGCGCCCCCTCAGAGGGCCTCAAATGCTAGGGAGTAGAAATAGGTTTTGAGTCTGGACTTAAAGGAGTCGATGGAGGGGGCAGTTCTGATGGGGAGAGGGATGCTGTTCCACAGTCTCGGAGCTGCAACCGCAAAAGCGCGGTCACCACTGAGCTTAAGCCTAGACCGCGGGATAGTCAGTAGCCCCAAGTCGGCCGACCTGAGGGACCTGGAGATAGAGTGGTGGGTTAGAAGATTTTTGATATAGGGAGGGGGCAAGCATTTAAATTTAAATCTAAATTTAGTTTAGAGATACAGCGCGGAAAAAGGCCCTTCGGCCCACCGAGTCTACGCCGACCAGCGATCCCTGCGCACTAACACTATCCTGCCTACTCCGAGAACAATTTACAATTTTACCAAGCCAAATCGCCTACAAACCTGTATGTCTTTGGAGTGTGGGAGGAAACTGGAGCGCCCGGAAAAAACCCATGCAGGTCACGGGGAGAACGTACAAACCTCGTAAAGAGACCTCCCGTAGGCAGGGTCGAATCTGGGTCTCTGGCGCTGTAAGGCAGCAGCTCGACCGCTAGGCCACTATGTTGCCAAAGTGTATGAAAAGTGTGATGACAGGCTCTGTCTAAACTCATCCAACTCTTACCAATGTCTTCCATTACATGATGTGATTGAAAGTGGATTGTAAACATGGTACACATTCTGCACACTGTTTAGTGTGAATGGGTGATCAATGGTCGACATGGACTCGCTGGGCAGAAGGACCTGTTTCCATGCTGTATCTCGAAACTAAACTTTTTTTGTTGTTTTTTTCCTACCTCTCACATTTATCTTTACATCAAATAAACCAATCCTTCATTCACTCTGTTTCCCTCCATTTGGTCAGACATTGAATCCATTCCTGTCCGGGCTATGTAATTGTTTTCCAGTCTGATTGTTTACGTGCTTTCTAAGTCGTTCCTTCTAACTCCTTGGGTCCCACATGTTCTGTAGAGAGAGCACTGGGGTTAGCTGAGGGGAACTATTCTGAGCGCCCACAGCAAGTGTAATAAATAGTGTGTAAAATATGTACATTGTTTATAATCCAATTTCAATCACATCATGTAATGGAAGACATTAGTAAGAGTTGGATGAGTTTAGACGGAGTCTTTCTCCATTTAGGATGGAGTTTTTGTTTAGTTTTTAGAGATGGAAACAGGCCCTTTGGCCCACCGATTTCACCCCGACCATTAATCACTGCAGTTTTCTGTTATCCCACTTTCTCATCCACTCCCGTACACACGAGGGGCAAATTTACAGTGGCCAATTAACCTACGTCTTTAAGATGTGGGAAGAAACTGGAGAACCCGGAGAAAAACCAAGTGGTCACAGGGAGAATGTGGGAACTCCACACACGGTCACCACCCGATGTCAGGGTCGAACCCGGGTCTCTGGCGCTGTCAGGCAGCGGCCCGACCTGCTGCGCCACTGTGTTGAGTTTAGATGGAGGCTTCCTTCATTACAATGGAGTGTGTCTTTCCCCCAACATTCCTGTCCCAGACCTTCCCTTCAGTGTTTGAGATCGAGTGAAGCAGTCAGAAAGTAGAAAATGAAAATATCTAAACTGGTCACGAGGAGGTGATAAATCTAGTTGTGGAAAGTGGGGAATCGGGGGGCGAGAGGCTTCACCGAGAGCAAACACATTCTCAGGTGAAAGCTACTGCACATGCCTTGAGCTTGGAGATTGGCCACTAGATTTTTAATTAAGGATCCAGTACTAAAGCCTATTAACTATTTATCCGTTCTCAGACGCGGCTTTCTTTATACTTAACATTGAAGGATGAAGGCTATTAAAATAAGCTTTAAATAATACTTTTAGTAGCTTAGCTAATGCAGAGTTCTTGAGTATTTCCCACCTCTCTGTGTATTTGTTTTATTTAATCGAGTGGTTGCAATTGATTTTGGAAACGTAACAGATGATGCAGTGTTTATTGTCCAATTTAGAGCCTGTTCACTCCAGGTGTGCCAGCAGGTTTTACTATCTGGCTTAAAGCGTGTTAAGTGTATAATTTGTGAAACCCGAATGACTCTCATAAAACAAGGGGAAGTGGTCAGTTAACAGGGATTTTAATATTCCATGGCTTCTTTGTTGAATTACCTGTGAACAGTCTGGATTTTAACAGCGCCTGTACGCTTTTTATGATTTACAAGCCACATGCTCCCAAAAAAAACAGGGTGATCTTATAGCGAGGAGTGTGTATAAGATCATGAGGGGAGTAGGTAGGGTGAATGCACGGTGGCGCAGCGGTAGAGTTGCTGCCTTACAGCGAACGCAGCGCCGGAGACCCGGGTTCGATCCCGACTACGGGTGCTGTCTGTACGGAGTTTGTACGTTCTCCCTGTGACCTGCGTGGGTTTTCTCCGAGATCTTCGGTTTCTTCCCACACTCCAAATGCGTACAGGTTTGTAGCTTAATTGGCTTGGTAAATGTAAAAATTGTCCCTAGTGGGTGTAGGATAGTGTTAGTGTGCGGGGATCGCTGGTCGGCGCGGACCTGGTGGGCCGAAAGGGCCTGTTTCCACGCTGTATCTCACCTAAACGAAACTAAACTAAAATGTACAGTCTTTTTCCCAGAGTCGGGGAATCAAGAACCAGAAGACTTAGGTTTAAGGCGAGGGGGGGGGAAATGCAATTGGAACTTGAGGAGCAACATTTTCACTCAGGGTGTGGTGGGTGTATGGAACGAGCTGCCAGAGGAGGACTCAGAGCGGGAAAAGCTGGGTGGGTCAGGCGACATTGCCTATCCGTGTTCTCCTGAGATGCTGCTTGACCTGCTGAGTTACTCCAGCACATTTGTCAACTAGCATGCTTGGGAGCACCACTGGAGAGAAGGAATGGGTGACGTTTCAGGTCAAGACCCTTCTTCAGCTTTTTGTGTCCATCTTCGGTTTAAACCAGCATCTGCAGTTCCTTCTTGCACATCTTAGTTGCTTGTCTCTGTATACCAGAGGAGGTAGTTGAGGCAGGGACTATAGCAACATGGAAACTTATTTGGACACTTAAGGTTTAAAGGGAATTTTTTAGGAAGGAACTACACCGAAGATAGACACAAGGCTTGTATACACTGGAATTTAGAAGGATGAGAGGAGATCTTATCGAAACGTATAAGATTATTAAGGGGTTGGGCACGTTAGAAGCAGGAAACATGTTCCCAATGTTCGGGGAGTCCAGAACAAGGGGCCACAGTTTAAGAATAAGGGGTAGGCCATTTAGAACTGAGATGAGGAAAAACTTTTTCAGTCAGAGAGTTGCGAATCTGTGGAATTCTCTGCCTCAGAAGGCAGTGGGGGCCAATTCTCTGAATGCATTAAAGAGAGAGCTAGATTAAGGATAATGGAGTCAGGGGGTATGGGGAGAAGGCAGGAACGGGGTACTGATTGAGAATGATCAGCCATGATCACATTGAATGGCGGTGCTGGCTCGAAGGGCCGAATGGCCTCCTCCTGCACCTATTGTCTGTTGTCTAAGATGCTGGAGTAACTCAGCAGGACAGGCAGCATCTCTGGAGAGAAGGAATGGGTGACGTTTCGGGTCGAGACGCTTCTTGGAGGGACATGGGTCAAACGCGGGGCTAATGGGATTAATTGAGATGGGGGCGATTTGGAAGAGTTGAGCCGAAGAGCGTTTCTCTGCCGTCTCTGACTCTGTGACTTTGCGGTTTCCGCAGGTATCTTTCTCGGAATCGGGTTCTTTGCCGAACTCGTCTGGAAGTGATGTGACTTCTCTGTCCTCCCAGTTACCGGACACCCCTAACAGCATGGTGCCCAGCCCGGTGGAGACGTGAGGATCGAGTCGCCCACCCAGGGGCTTCGGCTGCCCGCATGTTCCCAAATACCCCGCACGATCAGAGCGAATCTCCGGGCAACAGAACGACCGCTCCCCGCTCTGGAGTTTTCTACACGCACATCTCTATCCAGGAGGCTCGCAAAAGACTGCCAAACGAAACAACAAGAAGTAAAAAACGCACATGGATTTTTGTTCTTTAAAAAAACTGCCACACAGAACTAACTCTCGCTCAACCCACGAGTTGTAAATATTTTACATCGAAGCCAAATTAGGTTTTTAGGACTCAAGGAAAAAAAAACGGTGAAAAAAAGAGGAGAGGTGTCTTATGTTCGCTTCATCCGACGGGCGAGAAGAGTAAAAGGGTTGTTGTTTGTGTTTGTTTATACTGGCGCACAAGACTGTTGGGAATCCTCGCCTCTCGACCGCGGATTGAGAAGTTTCGCATCTCGTCCGACGTTGTGTTAACGCCGCGCCGAGTCTCACCGTCTCCCCTCTCCTGGCCCTCCACCCAATCCTATCCCACCCCTTTTGAGTTTCCAATCCCTCTCTCACTCCGCCCATCCCTAGAGGGTGAGAGAGTGAGGGAGAGAGAGAGACCCGACCCCCCCGACCCTTCTCCTCTCCTGACACCTTCACCTTGATTAAAACAGCATGACTGGGAAAAAAAAGAATATAATTGTCGATTCCCCTCCCCGCCCATAAGTTGTAGAGTATATATGTACTGATGTCAACGAAGGTGAAACCAAACCAATTCCACCCCCCTCCCCCTCCCTTAATGGAGTAAGTTATTGCTATTTATTGTACGAAACGCAATTGAAACTGGGATTAAAATATTTGATCTTAATAAAGAAAATAATTGCCAACTGTGCAGGTTATGGGCTGTGTAGAACGAGCGCGGTTTGCAAACCCCACTTTATAACAGCGGGGAGGATAGACTCAAAGTGCTGGAGTAACTCCGCGGGTCAGGCGGGGTCTCTGGAGAGAAGGGGTGTGTGATGTTTCGGGTCGAGACCCTTCTTCAGGCTGGTTGATGCTGTTTGAATATCGTCCATTCATTTCCCCTCAGTGCCGACTCTCACTCGTTCCCCTTTCTTGGTCCTCCAAAATATTGCAAATGGAATTTAAACTGGAGGTGGCGGAGTGTGGACTTAAGCAAGAAGGGCTTCTTGGAGACGACTGACGTAGGGTCACGACCCGAAATATCACCTCCTCCTTCTCTCCAGAGATGCTGCCCGACCCGCCGAGTTACTCCGGCATTTTGTGTCTACCTTCGGCTTGATACAAGCTCCAACTGCAGCCGAGGGTTGGACTGAAGTGGGGAGGGGACATTGTCAACTGTGAGCGCGGAGGAAGGAACTGCAGATGCTGGTTTACACCCAAGATAGACGCAAAATGCTGGAGTAACTCAGCAGGTCTGGCAGCATCTCAGGAGAGAAGGAATGGGTGGCGTTTCGGGTCGAGACCCTTCTTCAGACTGCGAATGGGTGCCGGAGTAAGAGCGAGATTGTAACATAACTTCGTGAGGATGGATCTTGCACATATAAATATCATAGGGACCGATATGAAAGACATTCAATGAAACGTCACCCATTCCTTCTCTCCTGAGATGCTGCCTGACCTGCTGAGTTACTCCAGCATTTTGTGAATAAATACCTTCGATTTGTACCAGCATCTGCAGTTATTTTCTTATACATTCAATGTAATATTCGGCCAATTCACGTTGAGGGAGACGGGTAGACCTTGGGTCTCTGCACGACAAAATTTGGGATTAGGAACTAAATAGTGAAGATAGTTTAATAGTGAAGATAGACACAAAAAGCTGGAGTAACTCAGCGGGACAGGCAGCATCTCTGGAGGGAAGGAATGGGTGACGTTTCGGGTCGAGACCTTTCTTCATAGTCCTTTGCCCATCTACAATAGAAACCCGGACAATTAAACATAGACAACGCCAGCCACAATATGATCGGCGTGTTTAACAACAAGCACTGAACCTTGCAGGGCTCTGAGCGGAAGAGTTTAACGTCCAGGTTGTGGGTAGGATATTTCCTTGGGGACTGCTGGAAATGACAGACGATTTGCAAACAGGAGGTTGAGAGACGCAACTGCGATTTCCCAGTCAAACTCTTGCTGTTACACGGGACGGCCGAGTTGTAAATCAGCGGGGAATGTTTATGGGTGACAACTCGGCCGGGTCAATGAGACACGACAGCACCGCGCGTTCATCGTACAGTATCTACATGGCAATTAATACATTAAGATTAATGCACGCAGAGGTTATAAACGGAACAGCGTACCACACACGCCGAGCCTCACGCACAGGCCGCCCCTACACTCCAGAAGGAAATATCAATCATATCAGTTCACTTGCAGGCAATGTATTTATAGACAGAAGATAGACACAAAATTCTGGAGCGACTCAGCGGGTCAGGCAGCATCTCTGGAGAGAAGGGGTGGGTGATATTTCGGGTCGAGACCCTTCTTCAGACCCGAAACGTCACCCATTCCCTCTCTCCAGAGATGCTGCCTGTCCCGCTGAGTTTCTCCAGCATTTTTTGTCTATCCACCAGCATCTGCAGTTCCTTCCTGCATATTTTTAGACAGACTCCACTGAACAGATGTGCGCTGATTTTGTTTTTTAAATACTTACTATATTTAGCAGTAATATATGTTACATGTGTCTGTGTGTGTGTGTGTGTGTGTAGGGGGGGGGGGGGGGGGGGGGGGGGTCCAGGTAAATATTCACCGAATGTTATGCTTAGTTAGGTCAGATTGGAAATGTAATACATGATTTCGAATTCCTTTCCTATTCGACAAATAACTGGGATCAGGTATCCACTGCATCCTGATCTCACGTTCATTGAAAACAGACACGGTCCTTTCTGGGCGCTGGGAGCTGTCGGTTACTCTTTCCCCCACGAAACAATAATGTTGGATTCCATTTCATTTTCCACAAGGATCGTGGGCAAAATTAAACCATTCGTTCGTTTGTAAATGGGGCAAATTTTCAGATTCGTCAATGGTCTTTTTTTTAAAAAACATCACGAACAACCTAAAACTAAACCCAAAGTGTTTTATAACATACTAGACAAAGTGGACCCGTTGGGCCCAAACCTCTCCTACCCCCTCCCCTCTCTCCTCAACCCCTCTCCCTTCTCCTCCCCCCATCCCCCTCCCCTCAACCCCCCTCTTCCTCCCCTCCCCTCCACCTTCCCCCCCACTCCCCCCTCCCTCCTCCCCTCCTTTTAAACTTTAAAATGTGAATAACTTTAAAAATATAACACCGATTTCAATAAAAACAACTGGCATTATCACTAAAGTGACAACGGTGAGTAGGGTGGGCCTAAAATTGTCGCGCTATCGTGTACCTTTTTGGCTGAAGTTCCGTCACAAACAAGATAACAAACGAGAGTTTTAGTCTATAGATAATGCGTTTAGCAATATTTTTTACCAGCCTGGGCGAGGCATAAAAATAATCTCAGCCTCACCGGACCTTCATGACTTTTCTCGGCTTCATTATCAGTTATAACTAATATTATACATTACATAAAAGGACCCAAAGAGCGGGACTAACTCAGCGGCTCCGGTACCATCTCTGGAGACGGGGGAAAACGCAGATGCAGACACAAAATGCTGGATTAACTCAGCGGGTCAGGCAGCATCTACGGAGAGAAGGAATGGGTGAGGTTTTGGGTCGAGACCCTTCTTCAGACTCGAAACGTCACCCATCCCTTCTCTCCGGAGATGCTACATGTCCCACTGAGTTACTCCAGCATTTTGTGTCTACCTTCTCTGGAGAACATGGACTGTTGACGTTTTCGGTCGGGACCCTTCTTCAGTTACTCCAGCACTCTGTGTCTTTTCGTGTAACCCGGCATCTGCAGTTCCTTGTTTGCATATAATACAAAACGTAAAATAGAAGAGTTAAATACAGAATTAGTTTTGTAGAATGTCCTACAATTAGGATGGATGTTAGCGTCCAATGTTCTGTACAACTCCCAGTCAGAATGCCTTCACTAACTTCAGTGAACCTTAATGCTGTGATTTTGGGAAATTAGTCAAAAGTGTAAGTTTTCGAGTCTGTTTTTCGGTATAGGGTGAAGTCCGCTTTCACCCCCCCCCCCCCGCGACCAAAAATTAAACAAAGGGTTATAGCAACACACAAACACACACATACACTCAGCCACGCACACACACACACACACACACACACACACACATACATACACACTCGGCCACGCACATCACACACACCGCACTCAGACACACACACACATATACACTCGTGCACACCACAGATAGACCACACTCATACATACATACACACCCACACATCACACTCGGAGACATCCACACGCACGTACTCCACGTAGACACACACACACGTACGCACCACACTCAGCCACATACACACAAACCACAATCAGACACACATACACACACGTACAAACCACACTCGAACACACGCATTCACACACAACACTTACAACACACACATGTACACACACAACACACATCTACACACACACAGACGTATACATTTACACACACACACCTCACATACAACACACACACACACACAGACGCATACATCTACACACACATCTACACACATCTACACACATACAACACACAACCCACACAGACGCATACATCTACACACACACACACACACACACACACACACACACACATACAGACGCATACATTTACACACACACACCTCACATACAACACACACACATACACATCACACACACACACAACCTGCGGCATTCGGAGCGTTTTTTCACTAACTGGGCGTTCGGTTTTCCAGCAAAGCTCCTTGACTTTAAGCGTTAGTAAAGAACCGAAGCCAACCTTAAGCTAGCGCCTGACCTCCCCAGGAAGGAGAAGGTGGAGTGAGTGATATTTTTGTAACTGTAACCCCTGTCACCGCTTGACATTGGCATGTTCTGGGACACAATCCTTCATCGCCGCTGCACTTAAACGACGTTTTCTTTTAGAAACGACGTCTCATGTTCCACACAGCATCTCCCCGCGTTACATCGCGGCCTTTTAAAACGGGGCACATTTTATTCAATTACATTTTTATTCGCCTCACAGTTCAAATACTTTTTATTTTCCAATGGCTTCGAAATTAACAGGTTTATTTTGGAAAGGGGCCTCGAGTTTCGGTAACATTTTGCAATTTAATTTAAAGTAAATTTAATTTAGTGCCTTGCCCCAATCCTTGCACGAGGAGCTGTGTTGAGTGATCTTTGTAAGATCGGGAGCTAATACAAGAAACCAATGAGATTTCGTGAGACTGGCGAACAAGCCGCAGATTTAATGCGTTTTACGTGTGTATAATTTAGCGGGACAACGAAGTCTCATTTATTATCTTCAACTTAATCTAGTAAATGCTTTATTATCTAAAATAATCGCTTTTTTTTTTGTTGGTGACATCTCAAATGAATGTAAAGTGAATATGAACAGATTCATGTTCCAGCAGTCTCGGAGATTCAGACTCGGTGATAATACGCAGTAACGTGGACATCAAATGTGTTCCATCCAACTTGAATAATGTCCGACTTTCAATTACCGCCCTGGTTGTGATTGCCAATGTCATTCTATGCGATGCAACGTCCAGTGGTATGAATATCGATTTCTCTAACTTCAGATAGCCCTTGCACACTCTCCCCCCCATCTCCACCCCCTCTCTCCATCCCCCCGTCACCCAATTCGCACCAGCTTCTCGTTCTCACCGAGCAAACAGCTAACAATGTTTATCACCGTTACTTTTTTCTTTCCTTTATCGCCGTTACTTTTTTTCCACATCTTTCACTCATTTGTCCTACATCTCTCTACATCGCCGTCTATATATCTCTCGTTTCCCCCTCCCCTGACATCAGTCTGAAGAAGGGTCTCGACCCGAAACCTCACCCATTCCTTCTCTCCAGAGATGCTGCCTGACCTGCTGAGTTACTCCAGCTGTTTGTGTCTATACCTTCCACTCAAAACACATATCCAGCTTCCCCGCTTCGTTGGAAAGTACGGATTGTCCTAAAGATTGCTCTGTAAGGAGTAAGTGTGGAATGTTCTAGAGTTTTTATAAAGAGCCACAGCATGAAATCAGGCCCTTCGGCCCGCCGAGTACGTGCGGATCATCAACGAACTATCTACACTTGTCCTTATAAGAAAATAACTGCAGATGCTGGTACAAATCGATTTATTCACAAAATGCTGGAGTAACTCAGCGGGTCAGGCAGCATCTCAGGAGAGAAGGAATGGGCTTTCTTTAAACTGTCCCCACGTCCCCATCAACTCTATTAGTTCCCCTGGTACCTTAACACTATTTCGGTACTATTATATAACATTTAAAATACATTTGAACAAGGTACGTAGATAGGAATAGTTTAGAGGAATATGGACCAAACGCGGAAGATAGACACAAAGTGCTGGATTAACTCAGCGGGCCAGGCAGCTTCTCTGGAGTCATAGACACACAGCATGGAAAACAGGCCCTTCGGCCCAACTTGCCCACACCGAAAAGGACTAGGAGAGTCAGGGGAGAGGGGAAACACGGGCAGGTGGGGCTAGTGTCTTTTAGGACCGAGATGAGAAAACATTTCTTCACACAAAGAGTGGTGAGTCCTGTGGAATTCTCTGCCACAGAAGGTAGTTGAGGCCAGTTCATTGGCTATATTTAAGAGGGAGTTAGATGTGGCCTTGTGGCTAAAGGGATCAGGGGGTATGGAGAGAAGGCAGGTACAGGTTACTGAGCTGGATGATCAGCCATGATCATATTGAATGGCGGTGCAGGCTCGAAGGGCCGAATGGCCTACTCCTGCACCTATTTAAAAAATATAAAAAATTTAAAGATGAGGCATCTTGGTGGGCATGGGCAAGTTGGGCCGAAAGGCCTGTTTCCGGGCAGTGTGACTATGACTCTAACCCCGGCCAGATTCTAGCCCTCATCCACACATTTTTACAGAGGCCAATTAACCCAACGTCTTTGGAAATGTGGAAGGAAACTGGAGCATCCGAGGGAAACCCAGGTAGTCACAGGGAGAACGTGTAAACCCCCCCCCCCCCCCCCCCCCACACACACACACAGCACCCGAGGTCATGATCGAACCGTCCTCGCTGGAGCCATGAGCTAGCAGGGGTGGGGGGGATAGCGGAGAGTTTGTTGTGGACCAGAGTGCGCCAGAACCACTAGCCTCAGGCTGGCTAACCACTAACCACTAGGCTGGTTCTGGAGGATCAGCGGCCGCGGCCGATCTAAAAGCCAGTGGTCGGCGAGTTACTGCCAAACATCGCAGGACAGTTCACACTGGGGAAAGCAAATGCGGATAAATCGCTGAACATTATGTTGCTATTATAATGAGGTGGAATGTATGTTCTGCCGGACTGGCGGTAATTTAGAATCGCTCATGTTACTCGCCGATGTGTTTGGTCCTTTGAATTTTTCCCGGTATCAACATAGTGTGTGACAGGCCAAACCAGTGTCTCCGTTGCCTTCCCGTCCGTCCGCCGACCTCTGTGAGAGGCTACATGTCCTGTAACTTCACCATCACTTAGCCCGTTAGCGTGTGTGTCTGTCTAGGTGTGTCTGCATCTGTGTGTGTTTGTATGGGTGTGCTTGACATACGGTGTATGTCAGTATCTGTGTGTTTATCTACGTATATATGTGTGTGGTGTGTGTGTGTGTGTTTGCACCTGCGTGTATTTGTAGGTGTGTGTATCTGTACACAAGTGTCTGTGTGTGTATATATATATATATATATACACACACACTTATATATATATATGTGTGTGCGTTTGTATATACATGCATGCGTGTCTGTGTATGTATGTGTGTGTATGTGTGTATTTGTGTGTGTGTGTGTGTGTTTATGGGCGTCCTGTCTGTCTATGTGTGTGTGTGTGCCGGCATGTGTGTGTATTTGTAGGTGTGTGTGTGTGTGTGTGCCTGTATATGTATATGTGTGTGTATATACAGGTATATATATATGTGTGTGTGTGCGTGTGTGTATACACATGCGTACATGTCTGTGTATGCATTTATGTGCGTGTTTGGATGTGTGTGTTTTATGGGCATTTGTCTACGTGTCTGTGTATGTGAGCCTGCACTTATGTGTGTGTGTGAATGTGTGTGTGTGAATGTGTGTGTGAATGTGTGTGTGTCTGTGTTGTGTGAATGTGTGTGTGTGTGTTGTGTGTGTGAATGTGTGTGTGTGAATGTGTGTGTGAATGTGTGTGTGTGTGTGTTGTGTGAATGTGTGTGTGTGTGTATGTGTGTGTGTGTTGTGTGTGTGTGTTGTGTGTATGAGTGTGTGTGTTGTGTGTGAGTGTGTGTGTTGTGTGTGTGTTGTGTGTGTGTGAATGTGTGTGTGTGTGTTGTGTGT